>NC_088415.1:17613502-17636002 GCF_034236695.1 Oncorhynchus nerka
GCAGTAGTCTACTTATTTATTTTACCTTTATTTAACTAGGCAAGTCAGTTAAGAACACATTCTTATTTTCAATGATGGCCTAGGAACAGTGGATTAACTGCCTGTTCAGGGGCAGAACAACAGATTTTTACCTTGTCAGCTTTGAACCTGCAAAAACGGTCCTAAAACGGAACCTTGAGGAACACCAAAACATACAAAAGACATACCATTCACAGAGACAAACAAATATCTTTCCGACAGATAAGATCTAAACCAGGCAAGAACTTGTCCGTGTATACCAATTAGTGTTTCAAATTTCTACAAAAGAACGTGGTGATCGATTGTTTCAAAAGAAGCACTAAGGTCTAGGAGCCTGAGGACAGATGCAGAGCCTTGGTCTGACGCCATTAATCACTGCTGATGTGAAAGCCATCCTCTCTTGGGGAATGCTGCTTTTTAGTTAGCTTCGCGATAGAATATTTTTTTTGGGGGGGGGGATTGTTGTTGTTCTTCTCAATTAGGTTGGAAAAATAGATTGCTCGAGCAGCAGTGAGGGCTCTTCGATATTGCATGCTACTGTCTTTCCAAGCTTGTCCGATGACTTCCAGTTTGATGGAGCGCCTATTCCGTTCTAATTTTATGGAATCTTGCTTCAGGGCTCGGGTATTTTCTGTATACCATGGAGCAAATTTTATGTGACAAAGTTTTTAAAAGTTTTTAGTGGTTCGACTGCATCTAGGGTGTTATGCAAGGTTAAATGTAGGTTCTCAGTTAGGTGGTTAACCGATGTTTGTACTCCGACGTCTGGAAGGGCATCTAGGTATCTTTGGCTTGTCCGAAAATGTATAGCACGGCTTTTGATGATCCTTGGTTGGGGTTTGAGCAGATCATTTGTTGCGATAGCAAAGATAATTTGATGCTGGTCCGATAGTCCAGTATTATGATATTATTTTTCTCTTTACCTTTTTAATCAGTGTGTGTGTGTGTGAGTGTATCACTATACTCCCTGATCACTGAGGTCCGGCACACTCATGCTGTGTTAGTCAGAGAATAGGAAGTGCAGTGTCTGTTATGGTTAGTTTCTGTCCATCAGACACTCACTCTGCCTGTGTGAGCCAATCCCATGAGCCATAGTCATTATTGAATCAGTTACATAATATTGTATATTCAGCAAAGCAGGTGAGATCATCATGCACATGTAATTGTAAGTATTTCTGTCTCTAGATGTCTGCCAGTTGACCAGTGTTTTCAGTTTTATTTGTCCCTCTGTGTGTATGTGCCTACAAAATCTGTTACTAATAAACTGGTGAATATTTCTCCAGAATCTAGTGTGTGTGTGCGTGTGTGTGTGCATGTGCGTGTGCATGCGTGTGTGTGTGCTTTTGCGTGTGTGCTTGTACTTGGTAGCCTTCCGGCATTCAGCACAGACATGGAGTGTCTCCGGCTCCTTGGGGACCTGTATGTGAATCAGTCTGGCCTCAATCACACATCCATAAAACCAGACTAATACGCTGACTATGACTGACCATTTTCCAGGACTCATCAGTTTTCCCAAAACATCCCAAAATGGTTCTGATTATTGGTTCCGTGTCATCAAGCCAAGTAGGGTGTGATCAAGTTATCATTCAGTCAGTCTATTGGCCCAAGGATGATTAAAGATGACATAATACCCTGTCTGTCTGTCTGTCTGTCTGTCTGTCTGTCTGTCTGTCTGTCTGTCTGTCTGTCTGTCTGTCTGTCTGTCTGTCTGTCTGTCTGTCTGTGTTTGTTCCTCGCTCTTTAAACCACTGTGTTTCTGGTGGTGTGTCAGCATCTATACCCTATACCCCACCATACTATATAACACATGCCATACCCTATACAACATAGGCCTAACACTGCAACCCACACTATACATTCCATACTATATAACACAGGCCTTACCCTACACCAAACACTATACCCTCCATACAATATAACACATGACTCACCCTATACCCCACCCTATACCCTACATACTATATAACACAGGCCGCACCCTATACCCCACCCTATACCCTCCATTCTATATTAATCATATCTTACCATATACCCCACCCTATACCCTCCATTCTATATAAATCAAATCTTACCCTATACCCCACTATACCCTCCATACTATATAACACATACCTTACAGCATACCCCACCCTATACCCTCCACACTATATAACACAGACCTTACTCTATACCCTCCATTCTATATAAATCATATCATACCCTATACCCCACCCTATACACCACCATATACCTTACATACGATATAAAACAGGCCTCACCCTATACCCCACCCTATACACTCCTTACTATATAACAAAGACCTTACCTAACACCCCACTATACCCTCCATACTATAAATAACAAAGGACTTACCCTATACCCCACCCTATACCCTACATTCTATATAACACATACGTTACCCTATACCCCACCCTATACCCTACATTCTATATACATTTACATTACATTTAAGTCATTTAGCAGACGCTCTTATCCAGAGCGACTTATATAACACATACGTTACCCTATACCCTACCCTATACCCTCCATTCTATATAAATCATATCTTACCCTATACCCCACAATACCCTCCATTCTATATAAATCATATCTTACCCTATACCCCACTATACCCTCCATACTATATAACACAGGCCTCACCCTATACCCCATCCTATAGCATCCATACAATTTAACACAGGCCTTACCTTATACCCCACCCTATACCCTATTTATTACCCTATCTTACCTCATTTGCACACACTGTATCTAGGTTTTTTTCCTATTGTGTTATTGACTGTACGTTGATTTATTCTATATGTAACTCTGTGCTGTTGTTTGTGTCGCACTGCTTTGCTTTATCTTGGCCAGGTCGAATGTTGTAAATGAGAACTTGTTCTCAACTGGCCTACCTGGTGCCACAGGGTTCAATTCTTGGACCGACTCTCTTCTCTGTATACATCAATGATGTCGCTCTTGCTGCTGGTGAGTCTCCACATCTACGCAGACGACACCATTCTGTATACTTCTGGCCCTTCTTTGGACACTGTGTTAACAACCCTCCAGGCAAGCTTCAATGCCATACAACTCTACTTCCGTGGCCTCCAATTGCTCTTAAATACAAGTAAAACTAAATGCATGCTCTTCCACCGATCGCTGCCTGCACCTGCCCGCCTGCACCTGCCCGCCTGTCCAACATCACCACTCTGGACGGCTCTGACTCGGACAACTACAAATACCTAGGTGTCTGGTTAGACTGTAAACTCTCCTTCCAGACCCACATCAAACATCTCCAATCCAAAGTTAAATCTAGAATTGGCTTCCTATTTCGCAACAAAACATCCTTCACTCATGCTGCCAAACACACCCTTGTAAAACTGACCATCCTACCAATCCTTGAATTCGGCGATGTCATTTACAAAATAGCCTCCAATATCCTACTCAACAAATTGGATGCAGTCTATCACAGTGCCATCTGTTTTGTCATCAAAGCCCCATATACTACCCACCATTGCGACCTGTACGCTCTCGTTGGCTGGCCCTCACTTCATAATCGTCGCCAAACCCACTGGCTCCATGTCATCTACAAGACCCTGCTAGGTAAAGTCCCCCTTATCTCAGCTCGCTGGTCACCATAGCATCACCCACCTGTAGCACGCCCTCCAGCAGGTATATCTCTCTAGTCACCCCCAAAACCAATTCTTTCTTTGTCCGCCTCTCCTTCCAGTTCTCTGCTGCCAATGACTGGAACGAACTACAAAAATCTCTGAAGCTGGAAACACTTATCTCCCTCACTAGCTTTAAGCACCAGCTGTCAGAGCAGCTCACAGATTACTGCACCTGTACATAGCCCACCTATAATTTAGCCCAAACAACTACCTCTTTCCCTACTGTATTTATTTATTTTATTTTATTTATTTATTTTGCTCCTTTGCACCCCATTATTTTTATTTCTACTTTGCTCATTCTTCCGCTACAAATCTACCATTCCAGTGTTTTACTTGCCTTATTGTATTTACTTTGCCACCATGGCCTTTTTTTGCCTTTACCTCCCTTATCTCACCTCATTTTCTCACATCGTATATAGACTTGTTTCTACTGTATTATTGACTGTATGTTTGTTTTACTCCATGTGTAACTCTGTGTTGTCGTATGTGTCGAACTGCTTTGCTTTATCTTGGCCAGGTCGCAATTGTAAATGAGAACTTGTTCTCAACTTGCCTACCTGGTTAAATAAAGGTGAAAAAAAATAAAAAACACAATGAAAAAATATCCCACCCTATGCCCTACATACTATAAAACACATGCCTTACCCTATACCCCACCCTATACCCTCCAAACTACATAACACAGGCCTCACCCTATACCCCACCCTATACCCTCCATACTATATAACACATACCCCACCCTATACCCTCCATACTATATAACACAGGCCTTACCCTATACCCTCCATACTATATAACACATACCCCACCCTATACCCCACCCTATACCCCCCATACTATATAACACATACCCCACCCTATACCCTCCATACTATATAACACATACCCCACCCTATATCCTCCATACTATATAACACATACCCCACCCTATACCCCACCCTATACCCTCCATACTATATAACACAGGCCTTACCCTATACCCTCCATACTATATAACACATACCCCACCCTATACCCCACCCTTTACCCTCCATACTATATAACACATACCCCACCCTATACCCTCCATACTATATAACACATACCCCACCCTATACCCCACCCTATACCCTCCACACTATATAACACATACCCCACCCTATACCCCACCCTATATCCTCCATACTATATAACACATACCCCACCCTATACCCTCCATACTATATAACACATACCCCACCCTATACCCTCCATACTATATAACACATACCCCACCCTATATCCTCCATACTATATAACACATACCCCACCCTATACCCTCCATACTATATAACACATACCCCACCCTATACCCCACCCTATATCCTCCATACTATATAACACATACCCCACCCTATACCCTCCATACTATATAACACATACCCCACCCTATACCCCACCCTATATCCTCCATACTATATAACACATACCCCACCCTATACCCCACCCTATATCCTCCATACTATATAACACATACCCCACCCTATACCCCACCCTATATCCTCCATACTATATAACACATACCCCACCCTATACCCCACCCTATATCCTCCATACTATATAACACATACCCCACCCTATACCCTCCATACTATATAACACATACCCCACCCTATACCCTCCATACTATATAACACATACCCCACCTATACCCCTCCCTATATCCTCTATACTATATAACACAGGCCTCACCCTATACCCCACCCTATATCACCCATACTATATTACACAGGCCATACCCCTTACCTTATACTTCATACCCTATACCTTATACCGCCTACCCAGCCCCACCTCCTGCCCCCTCCAAAGCTCCTGTCCCAGCCCCAGCCACAGCTTCTCTACCAGCCCCATTCCCATGCCCATCCCCTGCTCCTGCCCCAGGCTCACCCCCAGCTCCTGTCCCAGCCTCAGCCCCAGCCACAGCTTCTCTACCAGCCCCATTCCCATGCCCATCCCCTGCTCCTGTCCCAGCCTCAGCCCCAGCTCCTGCTTCAGCCCCAGCTCCTGTCCCAGCCTCATCCCCAGCTCCTGCTTCAGCCCCAGCTCCTGTCCCAGCCTCAGCCCCAGCCACAGCTTCTCTACCAGCCCCATTCCCATGTCCAACCCCTGCTCCTGCCCCAGGCTCATCCCCAGCTCCTGCTTCAGCCCCAGCTCCTGCCCCAGCTCCTTCTCCAGCCCAAGTCCCAGCTCCTGTCCCAGCCTCAGCCCCAGCTCCTGCTTCAGCCCCAGCTCCTGTCCCAGCCTCAGCCCCAGCCACAGCTTCTCTACCAGCCCCATTCCCATGTCCAACCCCTGCTCCTGTCCCAGCCTCAGCCCCAGCTCCTGCTTCAGCCCCAGCTCCTGTCCCAGCCTCAGCCCCAGCCACAGCTTCTCTACCAGCCCCATTCCCATGCCCATCCCCTGCTCCTGTCCCAGCCTCAGCCCCAGCTCCTGCTTCAGCCCCAGCTCCTGTCCCAGCCTCAGCCCCAGCTCCTGCTTCAGCCCCAGCTCCTGTCCCAGCATCAGCCCCAGCCACAGCTTCTCTACCAGCCCCATTCCCATGTCCAACCCCTGCTCCTGCCCCAGGCTCATCCCCAGCTCCTGCTTCAGCCCCAGCTCCTGTCCCAGCCTCAGCCCCAGCCACAGCTTCTCTACCAGCCCCATTCCCATGCCCATCCCCTGCTCCTGTCCCAGCCTCAGCCCCAGCTCCTGCTTCAGCCCCAGCTCCTGTCCCAGCCTCAGCCCCAGCTCCCGCTTCAGCCCCAGCTCCTGTCCCAGCCTCAGCCACAGCCACAGCTTCTCTACCAGCCCCATTCCCATGCCCATCCCCTGCTCCTGTCCCAGCCTCAGCCCCAGCTCCTGCTTCAGCCCCAGCTCCTGTCCCAGCCTCAGCCCCAGCCACAGCTTCTCTACCAAACCCATTCCCATGTCCAACCCCTGCTCCTGCCCCAGGATCATCCCCAGCTCCTGCTTCAGCCCCAGCTCCTGTCCCAGCCTCAGCCCCAGCCACAGCTTCTCTACCAGCCCCATTCCCATGCCCATCCCCTGCTCCTGTCCCAGCCTCAGCCCCAGCTCCTGCTTCAGCCCCAGCTCCTGTCCCAGCCTCAGCCCCAGCTCCTGCTTCAGCCCCAGCTCCTGTCCCAGCCTCAGCCCCAGCCACAGCTTCTCTACCAGCCCCATTCCCATGCCCAACCCCTGCTCCTGCCCCAGGATCATCCCCAGCTCCTGCTTCAGCCCCAGCTCCTGCCCCAGCTCCTTCTCCAGCCCAAGTCCCAGCTCCTGCCCCAGTTCCTGTCCCAGTTCCTGCCCAAGCCCCATTCCCATCTCCATCCCCAGCTCCTGCCAGTTTCTGGTGTGGCCAGGGACATAGAGGATCAATCAAAGCCATTATATCTTATTACTAACCTTATTTCACTCAGGCCAGAGCTGGGCAGTATAGATCCATGCATTAGCCTGGCTGCCCCAATGTCCGGTCTGGAGTGTGAAGTCATGAGCTCTGCTGGTTGGCTACTGCATAGCAACCTAGCAGTGCCAAAAGTCCTGGTCTGCCCTTAGAAAGCCTATGTAATGATTGTATGTTATGATTAACAGAATGGCCTAAAAATATTTTTAGACTGCCATTTTGGCCTCTTAAATCAGTTTATTTTGATTAAGTTCAAACCCCATGATGAAGTATTTTAAAGTTCGCTACAAATGGAGAAATTGCATAAAATAGTGATCCATTCAGACAACAGGACCACATACAGGACAGGGGAGTAGGCTGGGAGGAAATGTGTGTGTGTGTGTGTGTGTTTGTGTGTGTGTGTGTGTGTGTGTGTGTGTGTGTGTGTGTGTGTGTGTGTGTGTGTGTGTGTGTGTGTGTGTGTGTGTGTGTGTGTGTGTGTGTGTGTCTGTTTTCGTGGAAAGGTGTTTCCTGGGAAGGCCACAGCATGAGGATTAATTGAAACAAAATTGACAGGGAACCTCCACTTGACTTTAGAATAGAGCCTCATACAACCAAAACAAAGCTTTAAAATAGCCTCTATTAGTGGAAAAGAGAAGAAAACACACACAGCTGGGAATCAAGTTCAAGTTCAGGTGTTTTGCACACACACACACACACACACACACACACACACACACACACACACACACACACACACACACACACACACACACACACACACACACACACACACACACACACACACACACACACACACACACACGTACACACACACACGTACACACACACACACACACACACACACACACACACACACACACACAACTGACGGAGCTGTGGTCAAAGACTGATTTAAGAACGTCAGAGGTTGAAGGGAAGTAGAGTTTTGGCTGCACGTTCTAGGGAAGTGAATCTGCCAATTCCAGCAAATTTGGCCAAAACCCACCAAACTCTTTACCATACTGTTGTGGTGGGGAAAACTGCTGAGAATGTCACTATTTACCCACTATCAACCTCTCTCTCTCTCTCTCTCTCTCTCTCTCTCTCTCTCTCTCTCTCTCTCTCTCTCCGGCTCACTCTCTCTCACTCAGACAGAAACAGGCAGACATTTTAAAAGTTCACTTCATGCAGAATCAAAGAGTCTGGCTATGTGGACTTAAGAAATGATCTGTCTGCTGGTAATGGATATAGGCTTTTGTGAAGCATACTGTGCACACCACACACGCACACACACGCGCACGCACACGCACACACAAACGCATGCTGATGCACACCCAGACTGACTCCTCTCTATCCTTTATTGTTTTTAGTAATAAGAGAGAGTAATCGATACTGCCACAGTAACAAAGCAAAGAAATGAAAGAAACAAAACTGAGATTGACAGACAGGTGGGGTTAGCTATCTCTCTATCTCCTTCGGTCTCTCTCTCTCTCTCTCTCTCTCTCTCTCTCTCTCTCTCTCTCTCCTTCGGTCTCTCTCTCTATCTCCTTCGGTCTCTCTCTCTCTATCTCCTTCAGTCTCTCTCTATCCCATTCGGTCTCTCTCTCTCTCTCTCTCTCTCTCTCTCTCTCTCTCTCTATCTCTATCTCCTTCAGTCTCTCTCTCTCTCTCTCTCTCTCTCTCTCTCCTTTCTTCTGTCTTTCTCTCACTGTAGAGGTCGTTTTAAAGACAAGGCCTAGGCCAATCAAAATGGAGTTGGTTAGCCCTAGTTGTGGCTCACTGATTGAGAGTGACATTGACACGATTACCACAGACAAACTTGATTAACAACGACATGGCACTCCCTTCTCCTCTTCGTCCCCCCCATACACAAATACTCTCTCTCATCCCCCCTTCCCTCTCCAACTTCTCTCTCGAGCTCCTTCTCTCTCATCCCACTTGTTCTCCACTGTCTCTCCCATCCAGCCTCACTCTTTTCCCCAACCTATCTCCCTATTCTTCTTCTATCCCTTATTATTATCTCCCTAGTCTCTCTAATTTGAAGGAGTGTGTGTTTTTCGATGTGTCTGTGTGTGTGTGTGTGTTGTGATGAGGAGGAAAGAGGATTGTTCTGGCTGATGATCTAATAAGACTCCATCTCGTTTTTCAGCGCTGCCCTCAGCCCCTCTCCCAAACATGGTTAGTATCGGTGCCATGATTACTTTAATGAAGTCTGAGGGAAGTCACTTCTCTGGCCCCACTACACATCTACCACCTGAGAGCCTGCCACTCTGGCCCAGCAGAGTTGCTCCTGGATGGGGAAAGACTCACTCTGTGTGGGTGCTCCATTTGGGCCTCCACCCCCCCCACTCCCACACCCGGCGAGTTTTACTATCTAGGCAAGGCTATAGGTTGTTCAATATGGCTGTTATGAGTGACATTGATCCCATGGAGTGTCACCCCTGACCCATCTTTCTATATGCAGCCCTGAGGAACCACACCAATATGGGTTATCAGCCTTTCACAATCTAATCACTGAACGCCATCATATCACTGAGAGCTGTTATTACAAAATGACTTTATGATTTGTCTATAGTTACCAAGCTAGCTGTTACAAACACACACGGTTGTGTTTCCCAGCGCAGGCTAGATTCAACACTTTTATCCGTCTCTCATGTCAACAGGGATGTGTGTGTCCTTGTGTTGGAGTGTGGAAGTGTGAGGGTTTGCATGCGTGTGTGTGTATGCGTATCAGGTGTGTGCATGTCCATGCATGGGTGCGTGTCTGTGTGCGTGTGTCCTGGGCCTCCTGGCTGATTCCACTATGTTGTTCATGCTATTGTCTCCATAGCCAAGTCTTCGCCTACGTTGAATGAGTGTTTCATAACCTAATTCTTCTTCATGACCAGAAGTGTCTCCATTATTAGAGGCTTCAATAGAGAGTATGAAAGGTGAGGGCAGCAGGTTGCCCCAGAGAGAGGACACTGGAGATGGTCTTACTACAACTGTTTTTCAATACAATATGCCTGCCTGCCTGCCTGCCTGCCTGCCTGCCTGCCTGCCTGCCTGCCTGCCTGCCTGCCTGCCTGCCTGCCTGCCTGGGAGACAAGTTGCTGCAGCGTTTCACAGTAGTGTAGTTTGGGATAATTTCATTGTATGATGCTATCACAGTGTGTCTGTTCAAGTATGTGTGTTTGTATTTGTGTGTGTGTGTGTGTGGTTGTGTGTGTGTGTGTGTGTTTGTGAATAATATGCACGTGCAAGTGACTGTGCGTGTGTTTGATTGTGTGTGTGTGACCGTGTGTGACTGTGTGTGCATGTGTGTGTGTGTATGAGAGCCCTTTCATGAGGGCCTATCCCTAGGGGTGAGGTAGAGGGAGGGAGTCAGGGTGGGCCTGCACCCTGCTCCAGACCCTCTTTGATAACGCACTCTAATTGGTCTGAGTCTCACTCTCCTGAGAGGACTAATTAGAACAAGGTGATGAAGAGGAGAATAACACAACTTTCTTCCTCTCGCTCTCTCTCGCTCTCCCTCGCTCTCTCTCACTCTCCCTCGCTCTCTCTCACTCTCTCTCGCTCTCGCTCTCTTTCGCTCTCTCTCGCTCTCCCACTCTCTCTCTCTCTCGCTCTCTCTCGCTCTCTCTCTCTAGGTCTGTATGTCTGTCTCTTTCTCCCCCCCCCAACCCCCCACAACACCCTAGCAAAACTGAAGCCCACTTGATGGTAACAGCGCCTCACTGTAGCCCCAGTGGCCAGTTTTTAAGGCATTTCCAGACATCCTCAGGACATGGATAGACATCCAATTTCAATCTTGAACAACCTGGCTGCTCTCTCTCTCTCTCTCTTTTTCGCTCTCTGTCTTTCTTTCTCTTTCTCTCTCTTGCTCTGTCTCTTTCTCTCTCTCTCCTCCTTACTCTCTTTTATTTTTTCTCTCCATCTGTCTCTGTATCTGTATGTCCTGTCTTTGTCTTTGTATATGTGTGTGTATAAGTGCTTTGTGTGTTTGTTCATAATCTACATGTGCAACTTTACATGCATGTGTGTGTGTGTGTGTGTGTGTCTGTGCATGTGTGAATGAGTATGTGGGAGGCACATACTGATTTACAGCATCACTACGACACATTGATTGAAATCCTCCTTTTATGGATTGGGAGATGTATTTCTCACCACGATAAATCACATGCATTCAGACACGTGAAGTAAATCTACAGCAGTGACATGCAGCGAGGTCGGTGGCTGGGTAGACACGGGCTATAATCAAAGCCAGATATACTCAAAAATACACCTTAAGCCCAAGTTCACCATACAACAGATTACTCCAACAACCAGAGTGATATAGGCTATTAACCGAAATTGTCAAACAATTTTCACCAAATGTAAATACCAATGTAGCCAAAATACATAAGCGGTATCATCTGTTGGCGGCATATTTCATATCATTAAGAAAAACTACACACGGCTCAACAGTTCAGACAAGGGGGGAAGAGCAGAAGCAGGCTTGACACAACAGGTGTGGACTAACTGTGAAATGCTTCCTTAGATGTTCTTCCCAACAATACAGAGAGAAAGAAAATCGAAAAATGTAGAAAAAGAAAGAGGAATGTAGAAATAGAAAGAGGAGTGGGAGGCCCCGGTGCACAACTGAGCAAGAGGACAAGTACATTAGAGTATCTAGTTTGAGAAACAGACACCTCACAAGTCCTCAACTGGCAGCTTAATTAAATAGTACCCACAAAATACCAGTCTCAACATCAACAGTGAAGAGGCATCTCCGGGATGCTGGCCTTCTAGGCAGAGTTCCTCTGTTCAGTGTCTGTGACACTCTAATGTACTTGTCCTCTTGCTCAGTTGTGCACCAGGTCCTCCCACCCCTCATTCTATTCTGGTTAGAGCTAGTTTGCACTGTTCTGGAGGGAGTAGTATAAAGCGTTGAAGATCTTCAGTTTCTTGGCAATTTCTCGCCTGGAATAGCCTTAATTTCTCAGAACAAGAGTCAATTGACGAGTTTCAGAAGAAAGTTATTTGTTTCTAGGCATTTTGAGCCTGTAATTGAAGCATCAAATGCTGATGCTCCAGATACTCAACTAGTCTATAGAAGGTCAGTTACAGTGGGGCAAAACAGTATTTAGTCAGCCACCAATTGTGCAAGTTCTCCCAGATGAGAGAGGCCTGTAATTTTCATCATAGGTACACTTCAACTATGACAGACAAAATTAGGAAAAAAAATCCAGATAATCACATCGTAGGACACCAGAAACAAAATTGTAGACCTGCACCAGGCTGGGAAGACTGAATCTGCAATAGGTAAGCAGCTTGGTTTGAAGAAATCAACTGTGGGAGCAATTATTAGGAAATGGAAGACCTCCACGCAAGATTTCACCCCGTGGGGTCAAAATGATCACAAGAACGGTGAGCAAAAATCCCAGAACCACACGGGGGGACCTAGTGAATGACCTGCAGAGAGCTGGGACCAAAGTCACAAAGCCTACCATCAGTAACACACTACAAAGGAGTGGCTTCGCAAGAAGCATTTCAAGGTCCTGGAGTGGCCTAGCCAGTCTCCAGATGTCAACCCCATAGAAAATCTTTGGAGGGAGTTGAAAGTCCGTGTTGCCCAGTAACAGCCCCAAAACATCACTGCTCTAGAGTAGATCTGAATGGAGGAATGGGCCAAAATACCAGCAACAGTCTGTGAAAACCTTGTGAAGACTTACAGAAAACGTTTGACCTCTGTCATTGCTAACAAAGGGTATATAACAAAGTATTGAGATAAACTTTTGTTATTGACCAAATACTTATTTTCCACCATAATTTGCAAATAAATAAATTAAAAATCGTACAATGTGATTTTCTGGATTTCTTTTTCTCATTTTGTCTGTCATAGTTGAAGTGTACCTATGATGAAAATTACAGGCCTCTCTCATCTTTTTAAGTGGGAGAACTTGCACAATTGGTGGCTGACTAAATACTTTTTTGCCCCACTGTATATTCATTCGCCAGATCTGTTTTTGGGCCAATAGCATATTCAAAAAAATCCACCTCCTTTTTTTGTTGTTTGTTTTTTTGGATCTGTTGCGGATCTGTTTGCACAGTTTGCACAGATCAAAATGTGTATTAATTAGTATAATCACCCTTTTTGAGTTTCTTTTCCCATGACAAAAATATATTTCTCCCTCCCAGTCCTTTTCCCACCCACCCTTATCTATATTTGTAGAATGAGTTTCCTGTAAACAATAGAGATTATATTCTTTCTCTTTTATCCATGTACATTTTTTATATTTTTTATGATCTGCTAAGCCATTGCAATTATAACTGGCTTTACTTATTTCCCCACCTACCATAATGATACCCAAGTTTCAATTATACTTACCACAACCAATGTTTGTAAACTTACCATTAAAAAGCACCATGATTATTAAGTGTCAATATAGCTGTAGCATAATATTTGCCCTAATATTCCACCCACTAAAACCTCCCACCATGTCTAGGTCTGTTGTCACTAAGACCATCAGACCATCTCCCTGACTCATGATGCACTTTTGAGTCCTCAGGCAAACCCTTAGCCGCCAAATGGCTTTGGCCAGAGGGAAAAACAAAGGAAAAATAGGCAGTCCCATGAGAACATAAATATCTATGAGGGTGCTTAAGAGAACTAACCAAACAACCTGAAAACAGTCAGAAAAAATTTAATAGTAACAATAATAGATCATATTGATAGAGATAATAACAGCACAATCTTATAAATGAACGCTCATATTAGAAAGTCCTAGCAAGGCTATAAGCATGTCAGCCCAGCCTGCTCACTTCATTGGATCTGATTGGCTATAAGGATGTCAGCCCAGCCTGCTCACTTCATTGGATCTGATTGGCTATAAGCATGTCTGCCCAGCCTGCTCACTTCATTGGATCTGATTGGCTATAAGCATGTCAGCCCAGCCTGCTCACTTCATTGGATCTGATTGGCTATAAGCATGTCAGCCCAGCCTGCTCACTTCATTGGATCTGATTGGATCTAAACCTACACTCGATCCCTCCGATGTCAACAACTACAGACCAGTATCCCTTCTTTCTTTTCTCTCCAAAACTCTTGAACGTGCCGTCCTTGGCCAGCTCTCCCGCTATCTCTCTCAGAATGACCTTCTTGATCCAAATCAGTCAGGTTTCAAGACTAGTCATTCAACTGAGACTGCTCTTCTCTGTATCACGGAGGCGCTCCGCACTGCTAAAGCTAACTCTCTCTGCTCTGCTCTCATCCTTCTAGACCTATCGGCTGCCTTCGATACTGTGAACCATCAGATCCTCCTCTCCACCCTCTCCGAGTTGGGCATCTCCGGCGCGGCCCACGCTTGGATTGCGTCCTACCTGACAGGTCGCTCCTACCAGGTGGCGTGGCGAGAATCTGTCTCCTCACCACCTGCTCTCACCACTGGCGTCCCCCAGGGCTCTGTTCTATGCCCTCTCCTATTCTCGCTATACACCAAGTCACTTGGCTCTGTCATAACCTCACATGGTCTCTCCTATCATTGCTATGCAGACGACACACAATTAATCTTCTCCTTTCCCCCTTCTGATGACCAGGTGGCGAATCGCATCTCTGCATGTCTGGCAGACATATCAGTGTGGATGACGGATCACCACCTCAAGCTGAACCTCGGCAAGACGGAGCTGCTCTTCCTCCCGGGAAGGACTGCCCGTTCCATGATCTCGCCATCACGGTTGACAACTCCATTGTGTCCTCCTCCCAGAGCGCTAAGAACCTTGGCGTGATCCTGGACAACACCCTGTCGTTCTCAACTAACATCAAGGCGGTGGCCCGTTCCTGTAGGTTCATGCTCTACAACATCCGCAGAGTACGACCCTGCCTCACACAGGAAGCGGCACATGTCCTAATCCAGGCACTTGTCATCTCCCGTCTGGATTACTGCAACTCGCTGTTGGCTGGGCTCCCTGCCTGTGCCATTAAACCCCTACAACTCATCCAGAACGCCGCAGCCCGTCTGGTGTTCAACCTTCCCAAGTTCTCTCACGTCACCCCGCTCCTCCGCTCTCTCCACTGGCTTCCAGTTGAAGCTCGCATCCGCTACAAGACCATGGTGCTTGCCTACGGAGCTGTGAGGGGAACGGCACCTCAGTACCTCCAGGCTCTGATCAGGCCCTACACCCAAACAAGGGCACTGCGTTCATCCACCTCTGGCCTGCTCGCCTCCCTACCACTGAGGAAGTCCAGTTCCCGCTCAGCCCAGTCAAAACTGTTCGCTGCTCTGGCCCCCCAATGGTGGAACAAACTCCCTCACGACGCCAGGACAGCGGAGTCAATCACCACCTTCCGGAGACACCTGAAACCCCACCTCTTTAAGGAATACCTAGGATAGGATAAAGTAATCCTTCTCACCCCCCTTAAAAGATTTAGATGCACTATTGTAAAGTGGCTGTTCCACTGGATGTCATAAGGTGAACGCACCAATTTGTAAGTCGCTCTGGATAAGAGCGTCTGCTAAATGACTTAAATGTAAATGTAAAAATGATTGGCTATAAGCATGTCAGCCCAGCCTGCTCACTTCATTGGATCTGATTGGCTATAAGCATGTCTGCCCAGCCTGCTCACTTCATTGGATCTGATTGGCTATAAGCATGTCAGCCCAGCCTGCTCACTTCATTGGATCTGATTGGATCTAAACCTACACTCGATCCCTCCGATGTCAACAACTACAGACCAGTATCCCTTCTTTCTTTTCTCTCCAAAACTCTTGAACGTGCCGTCCTTGGCCAGCTCTCCCGCTATCTCTCTCAGAATGACCTTCTTGATCCAAATCAGTCAGGTTTCAAGACTAGTCATTCAACTGAGACTGCTCTTCTCTGTATCACGGAGGCGCTCCGCACTGCTAAAGCTAACTCTCTCTGCTCTGCTCTCATCCTTCTAGACCTATCGGCTGCCTTCGATACTGTGAACCATCAGATCCTCCTCTCCACCCTCTCCGAGTTGGGCATCTCCGGCGCGGCCCACGCTTGGATTGCGTCCTACCTGACAGGTCGCTCCTACCAGGTGGCGTGGCGAGAATCTGTCTCCTCACCACCTGCTCTCACCACTGGCGTCCCCCAGGGCTCTGTTCTATGCCCTCTCCTATTCTCGCTATACACCAAGTCACTTGGCTCTGTCATAACCTCACATGGTCTCTCCTATCATTGCTATGCAGACGACACACAATTAATCTTCTCCTTTCCCCCTTCTGATGACCAGGTGGCGAATCGCATCTCTGCATGTCTGGCAGACATATCAGTGTGGATGACGGATCACCACCTCAAGCTGAACCTCGGCAAGACGGAGCTGCTCTTCCTCCCGGGGAAGGACTGCCCGTTCCATGATCTCGCCATCACGGTTGACAACTCCATTGTGTCCTCCTCCCAGAGCGCTAAGAACCTTGGCGTGATCCTGGACAACACCCTGTCGTTCTCAACTAACATCAAGGCGGTGGCCCGTTCCTGTAGGTTCATGCTCTACAACATCCGCAGAGTACGACCCTGCCTCACACAGGAAGCGGCACATGTCCTAATCCAGGCACTTGTCATCTCCCGTCTGGATTACTGCAACTCGCTGTTGGCTGGGCTCCCTGCCTGTGCCATTAAACCCCTACAACTCATCCAGAACGCCGCAGCCCGTCTGGTGTTCAACCTTCCCAAGTTCTCTCACGTCACCCCGCTCCTCCGCTCTCTCCACTGGCTTCCAGTTGAAGCTCGCATCCGCTACAAGACCATGGTGCTTGCCTACGGAGCTGTGAGGGGAACGGCACCTCAGTACCTCCAGGCTCTGATCAGGCCCTACACCCAAACAAGGGCACTGCGTTCATCCACCTCTGGCCTGCTCGCCTCCCTACCACTGAGGAAGTCCAGTTCCCGCTCAGCCCAGTCAAAACTGTTCGCTGCTCTGGCCCCCCAATGGTGGAACAAACTCCCTCACGACGCCAGGACAGCGGAGTCAATCACCACCTTCCGGAGACACCTGAAACCCCACCTCTTTAAGGAATACCTAGGATAGGATAAAGTAATCCTTCTCACCCCCCCACCCTTAAAAGATTTAGATGCACTATTGTAAAGTGGCTGTTCCACTGGATGTCATAAGGTGAACGCACCAATTTGTAAGTCGCTCTGGATAAGAGCGTCTGCTAAATGACTTAAATGTAAATGTAAAAATGATTGGCTATAAGCATGTCAGCCCAGCCTGCTCACTTCATTGGATCTGATTGGCTATAAGCATGTCAGCCCAGCCTGCTCACTTCATTGGATCTGATTGGCTATAAGCATGTCAGCCCAGCCTGCTCACTTCATTGGATCTGATTGGCTATAAGCATGTCAGCCCAGCCTGCTCACTTCATTGGATCTGATTGGCTATAAGCATGTCTGCCCAGCCTGCTCACTTCATTGGATCTGATTGGCTATAAGCATGTCAGCCCAGCCTGCTCACTTCATTGGATCTGATTGGCTATAAGCATGTCTGCCCAGCCTGCTCACTTCATTGGATCTGATTGGCTATAAGCATGTCAGCCCAGCCTGCTCACTTCATTGGATCTGATTGGCTATAAGCATGTCAGCCCAGCCTGCTCACTTCATTGGATCTGATTGGCTATAAGCATGTCAGCCCAGCCTGCTCACTTCATTGGATCTGATTGGCTATAAGCATGTCTGCCCAGCCTGCTCACTTCATTGGATCTGATTGGCTATAAGCATGTCAGCCCAGCCTGCTCACTTCATTGGATCTGATTGGCTATAAGCATGTCTGCCCAGCCTGCTCACTTCATTGGATCTGATTGGCTATAAGCATGTCAGCCCAGCCTGCTCACTTCATTGGATCTGATTGGCTATAAGCATGTCAGCCCAGCCTGCTCACTTCATTGGATCTGATTGGCTATAAGCATGTCAGCCCAGCCTGCTCACTTCATTGGATCTGATTGGCTATAAGCATGTCAGCCCAGCCTGCTCACTTCATTGGATCTGATTGGCTATAAGCATGTCAGCCCAGCCTGCTCACTTCATTGGATCTGATTGGCTATAAGCATGTCAGCCCAGCCTGCTCACTTCATTGGATCTGATTGGCTATAAGCATGTCAGCCCAGCCTGCTCACTTCATTGGATCTGATTGGCTATAAGCATGTCAGCCCAGCCTGCTCACTTCATTGGATCTGATTGGCTATAAGCATGTCAGCCCAGCCTGCTCACTTCATTGGATCTGATTGGCTATAAGCATGTCAGCCCAGCCTGCTCACTTCATTGGATCTGATTGGCTATAAGCATGTCTGCCCAGCCTGCTCACTTCATTGGATCTGATTGGCTATAAGCATGTCAGCCCAGCCTGCTCACTTCATTGGATCTGATTGGCTATAAGCATGTCAGCCCAGCCTGCTCACTTCATTGGATCTGATTGGCTATAAGGATGTCAGCCCAGCCTGCTCACTTCATTGGATCTGATTGGCTATAAGCATGTCAGCCCAGCCTGCTCACTTCATTGAATTCAGTTGTTGAAAAATTTTGAAAAAATTAAGAGAACAACCTAAATATAATGCAAATCAGTACATGTTTTATGTCCATTACATGCAAGACATATTTCATGTAGTCCTCATTATATACATAGGAACATAGATTCTAACTGCCGCTAATGACTGCCAGTAAAAATGTGTCTTGTGCATCACACTGCCCATGAAGGAATACCTGAGTTTACCTTACAACTGACTCTGACACAGCCATGGCACGATAGCCAAGAATACATGCAGTACTGCCAATCCAGAGTGAGTAAACCTGTAAAACCAACCCTCTGTCCACACACACATTTAGTTTTTATTCCAGTGTTGTTCGTTGTTTAATCACCTCGTCTGTTTTACACCTAGGCATAAATCATTAGGATCAAGAATATAAAAAGGTAGCATAAATAGCTTTTGTGGAAATATATAACATACCTCTTTCTCGTTTAGAGAAGTGCTTCCATAAGCCAGTTATTGTGTTTGTTCAACCACTAATAGAGACAACAACCCTGTTGACAATACCTAATCCATTTGCCGGTGTGTATCGGAACAATAATCATCACATTTTTTATTTTGAGATGTATTTTTTAAATGTGAAAGGGTAATTATTTTAGGATCGTATAAGCTTATTCCAATAGAGAACCTAGGCAGGTTTTTAATGCTATAGTCCTTTAACCTAGCCCTACAATAAATATTTTCATATTTACTACATTTTATCTTAAAAGCTAATAATTCCGATTCACATCCGCAAACAAGGGCCGCTGACATTGGGGGAGAGGTTTTTACCCTGGCACCACACTGCCAGGTCTCTGAACTCCTCCATATAGACTGTGGAGACACTTGCCAGCTGGTCAGCACATGCTCTGAGTACGCATTCTTGTCATCCGTCTGGCCCTGCGGGCATGTGTATCACGGCTCAGGCTAAGACCCAGATGCAGACACAGGAGACAGAAAGTCTCAGAGTTTTTGATAGTTCAAGGGGCAGGCAAAAGGTAGGCAAAGTGTCGTAATCCAAATCAGGGTCAGACAGGCAGAAAGGATAGAACTGGGAATAATAACAAAAACAAAAACTAGAGCACCGGAAACACAGGAAAACGCTGGTAGGACTTGACGGGACAAGATGAACTGGCAACAGACAAACGCAGGTATAAATACACAGGGGATAATGAGGGGAGATGGGAGACACCTGGTGGGGGGTGGAGACATGCACAAAGACAGGAGAAACAGTTCAGGGTGTGACAGTACCCCCCTCTAGGGACACCACCTGGCGTCCTACCTGGGAGCGTACCTGGTTGACCGGGGTGCCGGCGGTGGAACTCAGCTAGGAGGGCTAGGTCCAGGATGTCCCTAGCGGGGACACAGCACCTCTCATGAGGCGCCTCACCGTGTATGCCGGTTGGCCGTTAAGGAGACGGGGGAGAGTGGTCGTTCTTCACAATCGGGAGACAAAGGGCTGTGAGACAGGTTTAATGCTAGACACATGAAAAGTGGGATGTATATGGAGAGTGTGGGGAAACAGAAGGCGAACAGTAGAGGGGCTAAGGACCTTAATGATGGGAAAGGTCCGGGGGGGAGTTTGCAGGACTCCACCTGGAGGGGCAGATCCCGAGTGGACAGCCATACCCTCTGCCCAAGACGGTAGCGGGGAGCAGGGGTCCGGTGGTGGTCCCCCTGGCGGCCCGTGCTCTCTTCCAGGTACGGCGACAGCAACGGACGAACATCTGTGCAGAAGGTATGCTGACCTCTTCCTCTTGCTCCGAGAAGAGTGGGGGCTGATATCCCAGGGAACACTCAAAAGGTGAGAGACCCGTAGCAGAACCGGGAAGGGTGTTGCGTGCATATTCCACCCACATGAGTTGCTGGCTCCAGGTGGTGTGACCGGTGGAGACAAGTCATCTCCAGGTCCTGATTGTCTCGCTCCGACTAGCCATTAGACTGGGGATGAAAACCAGACGACAGGCTAGCCGACGACCCAATGAGGGTGCAGAACACCTTCCAGAACCGGGACGAGAACTGAGGACTGCGATCGGAGACCATGTCAACTGGTAGATGTGCTGCACCATGAGCTGGTCCGTCTACATAGCTGAGGGCAACTTAGAAAGGGGAATAAAATGGGTGGATTTGGAAAAACTGTCCACCACCGTACGGATGGTGGTGTGCCATCTGATAGAGGGAAGCCTGTGGCAAAGTCCAGAGATATATGGGATCAGGGGCAGTGGGGGACAGGGAGTGGTTTAAGGAGGCCAGCCGGAGCTTGCCGCGGAGTTTTGTTCTGCGCACACACAGTACAGGCAGCAACATTATTGGACCCCGGGCAGTAGCAGATAGTGAAATGGAAACGAGTGAATAACAGGGCCTGTGATAAGATTGATAGCATAGTCGTAGGGTCGATGCGGCGGAAGAGATTTGGCTTGGGCAGAGTTGAAAGCCTTCCGTAAATCCTGTTAATCCGCGGGAACGGCGGAGAGATCCAAGGTTTTTCCCAAGCCAGCAAGAAGATGTCCTGGGGCAGGTTGTGCCGACTTCCAACAATTAACATGGCAAAATGGGCTCCAGCCCATGATGGACCCTGTAACCCAGTCCATAAGGGGATTGTGACTCTGGAGCCATGAAAACCCCAAAAAGCATGGGTACATGAGGAGACTCCAGGAGCAGAAACTGCATGGATTTACTGTGGTTGCCTGACACTCGCAATAGAGAGCTCTGATGTCCATCTGAATGCAAAGGGGTTGAGTGGAGATGCCCAGCTACAACATCAGGGTAGTGTTCATAAAGCTCTCGTTGATTCCTCAGAGGCGAGGTGGGAATCGAAGAAGAGCGAGGGCAACAGGAACAGATTCCCTCTCCCTCCTACGTTCCCATACCCGCCCATCGATCTGGATAGTCAAGGAATGAGGGAGTCGAGGTCCATGGTCAGCTCCCGGGCTGCGAGCTTGTTTTTAATCACCTCCGATAATCCATGAAGGAACATGTCGAACAAGGCTTCAGGGTTCCAGGCACTCTCAGCCACCAACGTACGAAAATCTACCACGTAGTCTGCCACACTAAAGGAATCTTGACGTAGCTGGAGCAAACTCCTCCAGACTGAGGCCAACGTCGGACTGTTGCTTGCACACCGCCATAGCCCAGGTGAGTGCCCTCCCGGACATCAGCGTTATGAGGTACGCTATCTTTGAGCAGTCCGAGGGGAACGAAGAAGGCTGCAGCTCAAATTTGAGGGACCATTGGGAGAGAAAGGCCTGGCAGGTACCAGAATCTCCAGCGTAGCGCTCCAGAGGAAGTAAGCGAGGTTCTCAGAAAACACGGGGTAGGCTGGGAAGAAGCACTGCTAGTTGCGGGGGGATTACTGGTGTGGCTTGCTGCCTAGTAGGGAATCCGTGGAATTGCTCCATCAATGGTCATGGTGTTCTGCCAGGGTGTGGAGTCCCTCCATAAGCCATTGCAGTAACTTATTATGTCTTCCAATGGTGGCTCCTTGCTGGGAGACAGTGTTGTGGAGCTGGTCTGAGTCTGCTGGTCAGTCATGGCCAGTTCGTACGATCACGGCTCAGGTTAAGACCCAGATGCAGACACAGGAGGCAGATAGTATGAGTCTTAGAGTTTTTTATAGTTCGAGAGGCAGGCAAAAGGTAAGTCAAGGCAGGCAAACGGTCGTAATCCATATCAGAGTCAGGTAGGTATAGGATGGCGGCAGTATCAGGGTCAGGACAGGCAGAAAGGTCAGAACTGGGAAGCGCAGGAAACACGGGAACACTCTGGTAGGACTTGACGAGACAAGACGAACTGACAATAGACAAACAGAAAACGCTGGTATAAATACACGCAGGTATAAATACACAGGGGATAATGAGGGGAGATGGGAGACACTTGGTGGGGGGAGAGACAAGCACAAATACAGGTGCAACAGATCAGGTTGTGACATTGTGAATGTTAACCTGTTGAAAGGTCTTACTCACATTGGCTA
>NC_088415.1:17641002-17693502 GCF_034236695.1 Oncorhynchus nerka
TCTTTGGTATCATAATTACTTGACACGGTAACAACAAGAGATCAACTGATCTGCTGGTTTATCCTTGTGGGTCATATATTTTTTTTTTACCAGCTAAATCCAGCATTAAGACTATCTGAGTGGAAAACGTTGACTTGTGTGTGTGTGTGTGTGTGTGTGTGTGTGTGTGTGTGTGTGTGTGTGTGTATACATACCCATCAAGTTGACAATCATGTGAATGGTTGTTGTGAAGATGAGAGCTAAGATGTTCAGACTCGTGGAGTGATCCAAACAAAGGGAGGGAGAGAGCGATCCCTTGCTCTTCGAAAACACTATACCTGGCTCCAGTACTCTGTGTGCACACGAAGTCACACGTACACACACACACACACACACACACACACACACACACACACACACACACACACACACACACACACACACACACACACACACACACACACACACACACACACGTGAGTAAACGTTTTCCACTCAGATAGTCTTAATGCTGGATTTAGATTTAGTGAAGATAATGGCAGCACCACACATTGTTATCCATGGGTTGTGAATAACAAAGACAGAATGAATGAAAGTTCTACGAATTCTGCTGTGGGGTTGTGAGAAAAATGTGCATTTTTTAAGCCTATTTCCTGCAGTTCTAAACATTTTGCTATAGGATGGAGAGAAAATTGTTCCATTTTAAAGCTAATTACCTGCAGTTCTACACATTTTGCCATGACTCAGTTATGCCATTACTAACAGAAGCAACAGGGCCCCGTAGAGGTCAGGGACCGTGGGCACGTGCCTTGCGTGCCCGGTCAGTAATTCAGCCGGGTACAAGGTTTAGATAACTGGCTAGACTAACGTAACTAAAAATCTATAAAATGTTAGCTGACATGGGCTAATTGTGTGATATTCAGTGAGAAAATGGATTCTGTGTGGTAGTTTCATAAACCAGGGGCAAGCAACTAGATTTAGGTTTTTGTCGGAGCGAATTGTCTGGGTTCTGGAAAATAATTATAATAATTTGTACACCACTAGGCCCAATACATGAAAATATCAATAATTTCATACATTTCATAGCGATCTTGCAACTATTAACTTTGATCGAAACTTAGCAAAATAGATAGAATCTTGAAACCATGTAGAGCAGTGGTCACCAACCAAGATCACTTTTGCAGTCAAAAAGCAAGCTGAGATCTACTGCTCAGATTTTTTAACAATTTTTTTAATTTTTTTTTTTTACATTAACCTCACACAAACAGTTTTGTAGGAATGAGGTTTGGGCAGTAGGCCTAAAACATTATCACAGTATATTGGCTATATGATTGGCCTGCCAATATTGTTAATCAGACCATATTATATTTCAAAACTCAAGCTTTGATAAAAAAAATTGAACAGTTGGTTTAGCACTTGTGAGGAACTGTGGAGCTCTATGATGAATTTACATAATTTGCTTTTTTATTTTACTGGACTGATGGTACCTGCATCTGATGGTCAACGAGGTCAAATCACAACGTCAGTGATCTTCAGGTTGAAAGGTTGGAGCTCAAGAAAGATGCCCAAGTTTCCGACTTGTAATTCCGAGTTGGATGACTATTCAAAACTATTTTTTCCAACCGCCTGACCAGAGAGAGGGGACACCGTCTTCCACCTGCTCTCTCCTTCCTTTCCTCTGGTGAGACTGACCAGAGAGAGGGGACAGCGTCTTCCACCTGCTCTCTCCTTCCTTCCTTCCAGGAAGACTGACCAGAGAGAGGGGACACCGTCTTCCACCTGCTCTCTCCTTCCTTTCCTCCGGTGAGACTGACCAGAGAGAGGGGACAGCGTCTTCCACCTGCTCTCTCCTTCCTTTCCTCCAGGAAGACTGACCAGAGAGAGGGGACACCGTCTTCCACCTGCTCTCTCCTTCCTTTCCTCCGGTGAGACTGACCAGAGAGAGGGGACACCGTCTTCCACCTGCTCTCTCCTTCCTTTCCTCCGGTGAGACTGACCAGAGAGAAGGGACACCGTCTTCCACCTGCTCTCTCCTTCCTTTCCTCCAGGAAGACTGACCAGAGAGAGGGGACACCGTCTTCCACCTGCTCCCTCCTTCCTTTCCTCCGGTGAGACTGACCAGAGAGAGGGGACACCGTCTTCCACCTGCTCTCTCCTTCCTTTCCTCCAGGAAGACTGACCAGAGAGAGGGGACACCGTCTTCCACCTGCTCTCTCCTTCCTTTCCTCTGGTGAGACTGACCAGAGAGAGGGGACACCGTCTTCCACCTGCTTTCTCCTTCCTTTCCTCCGGTGAGACTGACCAGAGAGAGGGGACACCGTCTTCCACCTGCTCTCTCCTTCCTTTCCTCCGGTGAGACTGACCAGAGAGAGGGGACACCGTCTTCCACCTGCTCTCTCCTTTCTTTCCTCCGGTGAGACTGACCAGAGAGAGGGGACACCGTCTTCCACCTGCTTTCTCCTTCCTTTCCTCCGGTGAGACTGACCAGAGAGAGGGGACAGCGTCTTCCACCTGCTCTCTCCTTCCTTTCCTCAGGTGAGACTGACCAGAGAGAGGGGACACCGTCTTCCACCTGCTCTCTCCTTCCTCTCCTCCGGTGAGACTGACCAGAGAGGGGACACCGTCTTCCACCTGCTCTCTCCTTCCTTTCCTGCAGTGAGACTGACCAGAGAGAGGGGACACCATCTTCCACCTGCTCTCTCCTTCCTTTCCTCCGGTGAGACTGACCAGAGAGAGGGGACACCGTCTTCCACCTGCTCTCTCCTTCCTTTCCTCCGGTGAGACTGACCAGAGAGAAGGGACACCGTCTTCCACCTGCTCTCTCCTTCCTTTCCTCCAGGAAGACTGACCAGAGAGAGGGGACACCGTCTTCCACCTGCTTTCTCCTTCCTTTCCTCCGGTGAGACTGACCAGAGAGAGGGGACACCGTCTTCCACCTGCTCTCTCCTTCCTTTCCTCCGGTGAGACTGACCAGAGAGAGGGGACACCGTCTTCCACCTGCTCTCTCCTTCCTTTCCTCCGGTGAGACTGACCAGAGAGAGGGGACACCGTCTTCCACCTGCTTTCTCCTTCCTTTCCTCCGGTAAGACTGACCAGAGAGAGGGGACACCGTCTTCCACCTGCTCTCTCCTTCCTTTCCTCCGGTGAGACTGACCAGAGAGAGGGGACAGCGTCTTCCACCTGCTCTCTCCTTCCTTTCCTCAGGTGAGACTGACCAGAGAGAGGGGACACCGTCTTCCACCTGCTCTCTCCTTCCTCTCCTCCGGTGAGACTGACCAGAGAGAGGGGACACCGTCTTCCACCTGCTCTCTCCTTCCTTTCCTGCAATGCGACTGACCAGAGAGAGGGGACACCATCTTCCACCTGCTCTCTCCTTCCTTTCCTCCGGTGAGACTGACCAGAGAGAGGGGACACCGTCTTCCACCTGCTCTCTCCTTCCTTTCCTCCGGTGAGACTGACCAGAGAGAAGGGACACCATCTTCCACCTGCTCTCTCCTTCCTTTCCTCCGGTGAGACTGACCAGAGAGAGGGGACAGCGTCTTCCACCTGCTCTCTCCTTCCTTTCCTCCAGGTAGACTGACCAGAGAGAGGGGACACCGTCTTCCACCTGCTCTCTCCTTCCTTTCCTCCGGTGAGACTGACCAGAGAGAAGGGACACCGTCTTCCACCTGCTCTCTCCTTCCTTTCCTCCAGGAAGACTGACCAGAAAGAGAGAACACCGTCTTCCACCTGCTCCCTCCTTCCTTTCCTCCGGTGAGACTGACCAGAGAGAGGGGACACCGTCTTCCACCTGCTCTCTCCTTCCTTTCCTCCGGTGAGACTGACCAGAGAGAGGGGACACCGTCTTCCACCTGCTTTCTCCTTCCTTTCCTCCGGTGAGACTGACCAGAGAGAGGGGACACCGTCTTCCACCTGCTCTCTCCTTCCTTTCCTCCGGTGAGACTGACCAGAGAGAGGGGACACCGTCTTCCACCTGCTTTCTCCTTCCTTTCCTCCGGTGAGACTGACCAGAGAGAGGGGACACCGTCTTCCACCTGCTCTCTCCTTCCTTTCCTCCGGTGAGACTGACCAGAGAGAGGGGACACCGTCTTCCACCTGCTTTCTCCTTCCTTTCCTCCGGTGAGACTGACCAGAGAGAGGGGACAGCGTCTTCCACCTGCTCTCTCCTTCCTTTCCTCAGGTGAGACTGACCAGAGAGAGGGGACACCGTCTTCCACCTGCTCTCTCCTTCCTCTCCTCCGGTGAGACTGACCAGAGAGAGGGGACACCGTCTTCCACCTGCTCTCTCCTTCCTTTCCTGCAGTGAGACTGACCGGAGAGAGGGGACACCATCTTCCACCTGCTCTCTCCTTCCTTTCCTCCGGTGAGACTGACCAGAGAGAGAGGACACCGTCTTCCACCTGCTCTCTCCTTCCTTTCCTCCGGTGAGACTGACCAGAGAGAAGGGACACCGTCTTCCACCTGCTCTCTCCTTCCTTTCCTCCAGGAAGACTGACCAGAGAGAGGGGACACCGTCTTCCACCTGCTTTCTCCTTCCTTTCCTCCGGTGAGACTGACCAGAGAGAGGGGACACCGTCTTCCACCTGCTCTCTCCTTCCTTTCCTCCGGTGAGACTGACCAGAGAGAGGGGACACCGTCTTCCACCTGCTCTCTCCTTCCTTTCCTCCGGTGAGACTGACCAGAGAGAGGGGACACCGTCTTCCACCTGCTTTCTCCTTCCTTTCCTCCGGTAAGACTGACCAGAGAGAGGGGACACCGTCTTCCACCTGCTCTCTCCTTCCTTTCCTCCGGTGAGACTGACCAGAGAGAGGGGACAGCGTCTTCCACCTGCTCTCTCCTTCCTCTCCTCCGGTGAGACTGACCAGAGAGAGGGGACACCGTCTTCCACCTGCTCTCTCCTTCCTTTCCTGCAGTGAGACTGACCAGAGAGAGGGGACACCATCTTCCACCTGCTCTCTCCTTCCTTTCCTCCGGTGAGACTGACCAGAGAGAGGGGACACCGTCTTCCACCTGCTCTCTCCTTCCTTTCCTCCGGTGAGACTGACCAGAGAGAGGGGACACCGTCTTCCACCTGCTTTCTCCTTCCTTTCCTCCGGTAAGACTGACCAGAGAGAGGGGACACCGTCTTCCACCTGCTCTCTCCTTCCTTTCCTCCGGTGAGACTGACCAGAGAGAGGGGACAGCGTCTTCCACCTGCTCTCTCCTTCCTTTCCTCAGGTGAGACTGACCAGAGAGAGGGGACACCGTCTTCCACCTGCTCTCTCCTTCCTCTCCTCCGGTGAGACTGACCAGAGAGAGGGGACACCGTCTTCCACCTGCTCTCTCCTTCCTTTCCTGCAGTGAGACTGACCAGAGAGAGGGGACACCATCTTCCACCTGCTCTCTCCTTCCTTTCCTCCGGTGAGACTGACCAGAGAGAGGGGACACCGTCTTCCACCTGCTCTCTCCTTCCTTTCCTCCGGTGAGACTGACCAGAGAGAGGGGACACCGTCTTCCACCTGCTCTCTCCTTCCTTTCCTCCGGTGAGACTGACCAGAGAGAGGGGACACCGTCTTCCACCTGCTTTCTCCTTCCTTTCCTCCGGTAAGACTGACCAGAGAGAGGGGACACCGTCTTCCACCTGCTCTCTCCTTCCTTTCCTCCGGTGAGACTGACCAGAGAGAGGGGACAGCGTCTTCCACCTGCTCTCTCCTTCCTTTCCTCAGGTGAGACTGACCAGAGAGAGGGGACACCATCTTCCACCTGCTCTCTCCTTCCTCTCCTCCGGTGAGACTGACCAGAGAGAGGGGACACCGTCTTCCACCTGCTCTCTCCTTCCTTTCCTGCAATGCGACTGACCAGAGAGAGGGGACACCATCTTCCACCTGCTCTCTCCTTCCTTTCCTCCGGTGAGACTGACCAGAGAGAGGGGACACCGTCTTCCACCTGCTCTCTCCTTCCTTTCCTCCGGTGAGACTGACCAGAGAGAAGGGACACCATCTTCCACCTGCTCTCTCCTTCCTTTCCTCCGGTGAGACTGACCAGAGAGAGGGGACAGCGTCTTCCACCTGCTCTCTCCTTCCTTTCCTCCAGGAAGACTGACCAGAGAGAGGGGACACCGTCTTCCACCTGCTCTCTCCTTCCTTTCCTCCGGTGAGACTGACCAGAGAGAAGGGACACCGTCTTCCACCTGCTCTCTCCTTCCTTTCCTCCAGGAAGACTGACCAGAGAGAGGGGACACCGTCTTCCACCTGCTCCCTCCTTCCTTTCCTCCGGTAAGACTGACCAGAGAGAGGGGACACCGTCTTCCACCTGCTCTCTCCTTCCTTTCCTCCAGGAAGACTGACCAGAGAGAGGGGACACCGTCTTCCACCTGCTCTCTCCTTCCTTTCCTCCGGTGAGACTGACCAGAGAGAGGGGACACCATCTTCCACCTGCTCTCTCCTTCCTTTCCTCCAGGAAGACTGACCAGAGAGAGGGGACACCGTCTTCCACCTGCTCTCTCCTTCCTTTCCTCCAGGAAGACTGACCAGAGAGAGGGGACACCGTCTTCCACCTGCTCTCTCCTTCCTCTCCTCCGGTGAGACTGACCAGAGAGAGGGGACACCATCTTCCACCTGCTCTCTCCTTCCTTTCCTCCGGTGAGACTGACCAGAGAGAGGGGACACCGTCTTCCACCTGCTCTCTCCTTCCTTTCCTCCGGTGAGACTGACCAGAGAGAGGGGACACCGTCTTCCACCTGCTTTCTCCTTCCTTTCCTCCGGTGAGACTGACCAGAGAGAGGGGACACCGTCTTCCACCTGCTCCCTCCTTCCTTTCCTCCGGTAAGACTGACCAGAGAGAGGGGACACCGTCTTCCACCTGCTCTCTCCTTCCTTTCCTCCAGGAAGACTGACCAGAGAGAGGGGACACCGTCTTCCACCTGCTCTCTCCTTCCTTTCCTCCGGTGAGACTGACCAGAGAGAGGGGACACCGTCTTCCACCTGCTTTCTCCTTCCTTTCCTCCGGTGAGACTGACCAGAGAGAGGGGACACCGTCTTCCACCTGCTCTCTCCTTCCTTTCCTCCGGTGAGACTGACCAGAGAGAGGGGACACCGTCTTCCACCTGCTCTCTCCTTCCTTTCCTCCGGTGAGACTGACCAGAGAGAGGGGACACCGTCTTCCACCTGCTTTCTCCTTCCTTTCCTCCGGTGAGACTGACCAGAGAGAGGGGACACCGTCTTCCACCTGCTCTCTCCTTCCTTTCCTCCGGTGAGACTGACCAGAGAGAGGGGACAGCGTCTTCCACCTGCTCTCTCCTTCCTTTCCTCAGGTGAGACTGACCAGAGAGAGGGGACACCGTCTTCCACCTGCTCTCTCCTTCCTCTCCTCCGGTGAGACTGACCAGAGAGAGGGGACACCGTCTTCCACCTGCTCTCTCCTTCCTTTCCTGCAGTGAGACTGACCAGAGAGAGGGGACACCATCTTCCACCTGCTCTCTCCTTCCTTTCCTCCGGTGAGACTGACCAGAGAGAGGGGACACCGTCTTCCACCTGCTCTCTCCTTCCTTTCCTCCGGTGAGACTGACCAGAGAGAAGGGACACCGTCTTCCACCTGCTCTCTCCTTCCTTTCCTCCAGGAAGACTGACCAGAGAGAGGGGACACCGTCTTCCACCTGCTTTCTCCTTCCTTTCCTCCGTTGAGACTGACCAGAGAGAGGGGACACCGTCTTCCACCTGCTCTCTCCTTCCTTTCCTCCGGTGAGACTGACCAGAGAGAGGGGACACCGTCTTCCACCTGCTTTCTCCTTCCTTTCCTCCGGTAAGACTGACCAGAGAGAGGGGACACCGTCTTCCACATGCTCTCTCCTTCCTTTCCTCCGGTGAGACTGACCAGAGAGAGGGGACAGCGTCTTCCACCTGCTCTCTCCTTCCTTTCCTCAGGTGAGACTGACCAGAGAGAGGGGACACCGTCTTCCACCTGCTCTCTCCTTCCTCTCCTCCGGTGAGACTGACCAGAGAGAGGGGACACCGTCTTCCACCTGCTCTCTCCTTCCTTTCCTGCAATGCGACTGACCAGAGAGAGGGGACACCATCTTCCACCTGCTCTCTCCTTCCTTTCCTCCGGTGAGACTGACCAGAGAGAAGGGACACCATCTTCCACCTGCTCTCTCCTTCCTTTCCTCCGGTGAGACTGACCAGAGAGAGGGGACACCGTCTTCCACCTGCTCTCTCCTTCCTTTCCTCCGGTGAGACTGACCAGAGAGAGGGGACACCGTCTTCCACCTGAAAGCGAAACACGAGTTGCACCGCATCTGCCTCATGCACAAATTCATGATATTCTTATGACCAGAGAAAGTGAAATATTCCTTAACCAGTTGCTCCTACCCTCTACTTTTTTGAACATTTTGTTAAAAATCGCGCAACATTTCAGCGCCCTGCTACTCATGCCAGGAATATAGTACGTTCATATGGTTAGAATGTGTGGATAGGAAACCCTCGGACGTTTTTAAAACTGGTTAAATCACGACTGTGGCTATAACATAACGTGCGTTACATCGGAAAGCGCAGGAAAACCTGATCACAGAAAATGGAAATAAATATCCTTGCGCCACTTCCAGCAATTGTTAACAGTGAGCCGAATTAGATAAGACCGAGCATTCAACTCCCACAGTATCCCCATGTTGTCTAGAGTCTTGTGAATTGAATCATCTTTGATTCTTGGTTGAACCGAAACAGGGGCACCACTTACCTCCAGTCTCCGCCCAGATCATTCTGGAAGAGCTCTCTGGTGAAAGACGACAGCTAATGATTTTTACATCGCCTACGGATGATTTTTATCGCTTATTAACGTTTACTAATACCTAAAGTAGCATTACAAACGTATTTCGAAGTGTTTTGTGAAAGTTTATCGTCTACTTTTTGAATTTTAAAAAATGACGTTACGTTGTGAAATCGCTGTTTTTTTCGTTTATCACACAGTCTACATATAACGATATCTTGGCTTTATATGGCCCGATTTAATCGAAATAAAGACCCAATAGTGTTTATGGGACATCTAGGAGTGCCAACAAAGAAGATGGTGAAAGGTAATGACTGTTTTCTATTTTATTGTGCGATTTGTGTAACGCCGAAATGCTAATTATTTTGTTTACGTCCCCTGCTGTGCTTTTGTGTTGTAGTGTATTGGTGCATGCTATCAGATAATAGCTTCTCATGCTGTCGCCGAAAAGCATTTTAAAAATCTGACTTGTTGCCTGGATTCACAACGAGTGTAGCTTTAATTTGATACCCTGCATGTGTATTTTAATGAACTTTTGAGTTTTAACTAATACTATTAGCATTTAGCGTAGCGCATTTGCATTTCCAGAGCTCTAGTTGGGACGCAAGCGTCCCAAGTAGAAGCAAGAGGTTAAAATCAACGCGACGAGCTGCTAATAATAATAAAACGCATGGCTATCGATACTTGGCTACTCATTCATTGCATCTGCAGCCCAAGTGGAAGTACGGAGAATCGAGTTTTGTAATAATGTTGAATAAAGACAGTTCTGAATATAAACTTAAACATGAACTCACTCATAAAAACAGAAGGTATTTTCTGTATTCATTGACAGTCTCTCTGTGGTCATGTTTTTAAAAGTTATTAAATCTTACGTAGGCTAGTAGCCATTTAAAGTTGGCTGTAGGTCGTGGAATCTCTGTAGCCACGGTGATTTGAAATATCCGATTGGGTAGCGCAATAGATGCACTCGATTTAGTCACAGATTTGCCGGTCTGCTGGGTAGGCGGAGCTTGTCTCATGGGAACACTTTGCTTACCCGGTGTGCAGGACTTTTAAATCAAGTGCACCCACCGGAAACAGCTCAACACGATTTTAAAAAGGAGTGCAAGCCTTTGTCGTTCGTTGGCTTTTCTACAGAAATATTTGGTGATTGACTTGGAATGCCTTGAAGATAAACCAGTTGATTGCAATCGACCAGTTAGCGACTACTGGTGTAGAGGGTAACACCTATACATTCATGGGAAGATTACACTGACAAATTCTCTCGTGAGAGGTCGCAGTTTACACATTTATTCATGGGTCTTAAGTACCGATTCCACCAGAAGCCTTTTTAAAATCAAGCAAAAAATAATAATGTAACTTTTTTTGGATTGGCAAACCAGATAAAGTTAAATATTTTACACGATGATGTAAAAGTTATATTTTTTATTGATCCAATACGTAATATATTAAATTTATCATAATTTGGTTGTAATCCAGAGAGGTTAGAAAAATGATCTAGATCCTCTATGAGGCTATGGAGGGATCCAAATTGTGTATTTAAAAGAAAACATGAATCATCAGGGTACAATGACACCTTTGTTTTTGAGTGCTGGATTTCCAGCCCCTTGATATTATTGTTGGATCTGATTTTAAGAGCTAACATTTCAATGGCCATAATAAATAGATATGCCGATAGTGGACAACCTTGTTTTACTCCTATTGACAGTTTAATATTTTTTTTGAGAAGTAGCTATTATTTACTATTTTACACCTAGGGTTACGATACATAACTTTAACAAATTGTATAAGAGATTCTCCAAAATGTAAATATTCCAAACATTTATATATAAATTCCAGTCGTACTTTATCAAAAACCTTTTCAAAGTCAGCTATGAATACTAGGCCTGGTTTCCCAGATTTTTCATAGTTTTCTATTGTTTCCGGTTCTTTTCATATATTATATCCAATGTATCGTCCATCTGTTTAGGATGAATAATACTTGAAAATACCTTTTAAAATGTATGCGCTATGCATATTTATAATTTTTAGAATTTTTGTATCACAACACTGAAGTGTTAGGGGCCTCCAATTTCTTTACTGGAGTGGATATTTATATTTACCTGGTGCCTGTTTAAGTAATTGTGAAATCAGATCTTCTTGTTAATAAGTATCTGATAATCTACCATTTTTATGTGTGGTTAAAACATCCCAATTAACGGTCCTCTGAGTACATCAAAAACTATTTGATGTATCTCAACTAGGATTTCATCCAGCCCTGGAGTTTTCCCAGACTTAAAGGCTTTAATTGCATAAAGAAGTTCCTCCTTTGTAATTTGGCCTTCACATGAGTCTTTCTGTACAGCTGTTAATTTTAAATTATTATTAGAAAAAACATTCTTTTTTTTTCACCTTTATTTAACCAGGTAGGCCAGTTGAGAACAAGTTCTCATTTACAACTACGACCTGGCCAAGGTAAAGCAAAGCAGTTCGACAAAAAGCAACAACTCAGAGTTACACATGAGATAAACAAAAGTAAAGTCAATAACACAATAGAAAATAGATATACAGTATGTGCAAATGGAGTAAGCAGGTAAGGCAATAAATAGGCAAATAGTAGCAAAGTAATTACAATTTAGAAAATTAACACTGGAGTGATAGATGTGCAGATGATGATGTGCAAGTACAAATACTGGTGTGCAAAAGAGAAATAAAATAAAATAAAAACAATATGGGGATGAGGTAGGTTGTATGATGGGCTATTTACAGATGGGCTGTGTACAGCTGCAGCGATCGGTAAGCTGCTCAGATAGCTGAAGCTTAAAGTTAGTGAGGGAGATATGTCTCAAACTTCAGAGATTTTTGCAATTCGTTCCAATCATTGGCAGCAGAGAACTGGAAGGAAAGGCAGCCATAGGAGGTGTTGGCTTTGGAGATGACCAGTGAAATATACCTGCTGGAGCGCGTGCCACGGGTGGGTGTTGTTATGGTGACCAGTGAGCTGAGATAAGGCGGTAGTGAGTGTTGCAACCGAGGACAGATGATTTTTACTCGCTGCGCACTTCAGCACTCGGCGGTCCCGCTCTGTGTACTTGTGTGGCCTACCACTTCGTGGCTGAGCTGTTGTTGCTCCAAGAGGTTTACACTTCACAATAACAGCATTTGCAGTTGACTAGGGAAGCTCCAGGACGGCAGAAGTTTGACAAACTACAGGCAATGTTTGTCTATGGAGAATGCATTGCTGTGTGCTCGATTTTATACACCTGTCAGCAACGGGCATGGCTGAAATAGCCAGAAGTCACTAATTTGAAGGAGTGTCCACAAACTTTTGTATATATAGTGTATTATGCAGGTTTTATTGTGGGTGTAGCAATATGCTTATGTTCCTAGCTCCAACAGTGCAGTAATACCTAACAACACACTCAAATCCCAAAATTTTTAATAAATATATACATTTTACAACAAATAATGTCAGAGTCCGGAATATATACTTATTGTAAAGTGTTGGTTTCATGAGCTGAAATTAAGATCGCAGAAATGTCCATACGCATAAAATGCTTATTTCTCTCAAATTTTGTACACAAATTTGTTTCCATCCCTGTTAGTAAGCATTTCTCCTTTGCCAAGATAATCCATCTACCTGACAGGTGTGGCATATCAAGAAGCTGATTAAACAGCGTGATCATTACACAGGTGCACCTCATCCTGGGGACAATAAAAGGCCACTCTAAAATGTGCCATTTTGTCACACAATACAATGACAAAGATGTCTCAAGTTTCATAAAGCTGTATAGAATTGTTTTATGAAGGATACCAAGTATAATTTTGCTGTTTGATTTTGAATTTGAAGACTCCTTGAAGTATCCCCCCAAAATATATATTTTTTTATTGATGAAACATTATTTTTGTCCTTACTGCTATACAAACACATTCCATAACAAACTCACTATATGGAACAACAGATCAAAGAGAAGTTTATTCTGAAGTGTATATTTCACCTCCCCAGTCTTTTTTCATGGAAACAGTAGATAATATATTCCTTCTCTTTTAGCCAGGTAAATGATGATCGTCTTTTCTTATTTTCTGCTAAGCCATTACAATTATAACTGGCTATACTTATTTCACCATTTACCGTAATGAGATACAAGTTTCAATTCTATTTATCATAATATGTGTTTTTAAATTTACTATAAAAAATGACCATGATGATTGAGTGTCCATATAGCTGTACTATGATATTTGCACTGCTACTGAGTAAATCTCCAATTGTTCTCCACTATTCCACCCGCTTATTCCCCCATCCCATATTGGATTGTTGTCCCAATGACTGGAAGACCACCCTTGTCCACCTTGATCCTAGGGTCTTTGAGAGAATGGGACCCTTCCTTTTAAAAGAGCACACAGTGCCACCTACAGAACAGAAGCAGACTAACAGCCTCACCTATATTGTATTTTATACTGTTATTTAAAAAACAATTATTGTGATTCATCCTATAATGTCCCTAACAACGTTACACCTTAGCAACAGAAGTGAGATACATACACACACTCTCCCCAGGCTTCCCTCACAAACAACCAGAAGCTCAGATGTTCAGTTTTTCCCAACTCTTGGGAAAACTTGATGTGCGAATGCATACAGTACCGTTGGAAAGTACTCAGACCCCTTGACTTCTGAAATGGATTAAATACAAAACATCATGAACAATCTGCATACAATACAACATAATGACAAAACAAAAACAGGTTTTTAGAAATGTATAGAAACCCCTCAAAAAATACCTTATTTACATACGTTTTCAGACCCTTTTCTATGAGACTCGAAATTGAGCTCAGGTGCATCCTGTTTCCATTGATCATCCTTGAAATGTTTCCAGAGTCCACCTGTGGTAAATTCAATTGATTGGACATGATTTGGAAAGGCACACACCTATCTATATAAGGTCCCACAGTTGACAGTGCATGTCAGAACAAAAACCAAGCCATTAGGACAAAGGAATTGTCCGTAGAGCTCCGAGACAGGCTTTGTTGAGGCACAGAGCTGAGGAAGGGCAACAAAAAATGTCTGCAGAATTGAAGGTCCCCAAGAACACAGTGGCCTCCATCATTCCTCAATAGAAAAGTTTGGAAGTACCAAGACTTCCTAGAGCTGGCTATCAGGCCAAACTGAGCAATCGGGGGAGGGCCATGGTCAGGGAGGTGACCAAGAACCCGATGGTCACTCTGACCAAGCTATGGAGTACCTCTGTGGAGATGGGATAACCTTATAGAAGGACAACCATCTCTGCAGCTTTCCACCAATTAGGCCTTTATAGTAGAGTGGCCAGACGGAAGCCACTTCTCAGTAAAAGGCACATGGCAGCTTTCTTGGAGTATGTCAAATGGCACAAATTACTCTCAGACTATGAGAAACAAGATTCTCTGGCCTGATGAAAACCAAGATTGAACTCTTTGGCCTGAATGCCAAGCATCATGCCTGGAGGAAACCTGGCACCAACCATAAAATGAAGCTTGGTGGTGGAACCATCATGCTGTTGGGATGTTTTTCAAAGGCAGGGACTGGGAGATTAGTTAGGATCGAGGAAAAGATTAACAGAGCAAAGTACAGAGAGATCTTTGATGAAAACCTGCTCCAGGGTGCTCAGGACAAAGCAGGAGTGGCTTTGGGACAAGTCTCTGAATGTCCTTTTGTGGTTCAGCCAGAGCCCAGACTTGAACCCAATCGAACATCTCTGGAGAGACCTGAAAGAGACCTGACCCTTTGAGTAATGTTGCCGGAGGGTATGGCTGCCGGCTCCGAACAAACTGGGCTTTTTTGTTTATTTTTTCACTTTGTTTGTAACTCTTTTTGTACATAATGTTGCTGCTACCATCTCTTATGACTGAAAAGAGCTTCTGGACATCAGAACAGTGATTACTCACTTCGAACTGGACAAAGATTTTTTCTTTAATGAGTTCGACGCAAAGGATATACTGCTTTGTCGAGAATTTAATACATGCAAACTTAAATCTGTTTTACTTCATTTTTACCAGCATGTGCAACCAGAGGGAAAAAAACTCGAGACCACCTTTATTCCACACAAAGAGACACATTCAAAGCTAGGGCAAGGGTAATCATATCTTCCTGATTCCTGCTTACAAGAAAAAACTAAATAAGGAAATACCAGTGACTTGCTCAGTACAGAAGTGGTCAGATGACGCAGATTCTACTCTACTACGCGGACCCTACAGTTTTGCTAGCACAGACTGGAAAATGTTCCGGGATTAATCCAATGGCATTGAGGAGTATACCACATCAGTCACCGGCTTCATCAATACGTGCATCGATGACGTCATCCCCACGGTGACCGTACATACAGTGGCAAGAACCCTTTGGAATAACCTGGTTTTCTGCCTAGATTGGTCTTCATTTAAGACACAACAATAGACAATAAAACCTATAACACAAAAATTATTATATTTTTCTTGTCTATATTGAATACATATTTAAACATTCACAGTGTAGGTTGAAAAAAGTAGGTGAACCCCTAAGCTAATAACTTCTCCAAAAGATAATTGGAGTCAGGAGGCAGCTAACCTGTAGTCCAATCAATGAGATGAGATTGGAGATGTTGGTAGGAGTTGCGTTGCCCTATAAATAAAAAACACTTACAAAATTTGAGTTTGCTTTTCACAAGAAGAATTGTCTGATGAACCATGCCTGGAACAAAAGAGATCTCAGAAGACCTAAGATTAAGAATTGTTGACTTGCATAAAGCTGGAAAGTGTTACAAAAGTATCTCTAAAAGTCATGATGTTCATCAGTCCACGGTAAGACAAATTGTCTATGAATGGAGAAAGTTCAGCACTGTTGCTACTTTCCCTAGGCGTGGCTGTCCTGCAAAGATGACTGCAAGAGCACAGCGCAGAAATCTATGGAACATTCTAAGATCTCTGTTGACGAGTCCACGACACGTAAAACACTAAACAAGAGTGGTGTTCGTGGGAGGACATCACGGAAGAAGCCACTGCTGTCCAAAAAAAGCATTGCTGCACAACTGAAGTTTCCACAGAACTACTGGTAAAATATTCTGTGGACAGATTGTTTGGAAGGAACACAGATTGTGTGGAGAAAAAAAGGCACAGCACACCAACATCAAAACCTCATCCCAACTGTAAAGTATGGTGGAGGGAGCATCATGGTTTGGGGCTGCTTTTTTGCTGCCTCAGGGCCTGGACAGCTTGCTAACATCGACGGAAAAAGGAATTCCCAAGTTTATCAAGACATTTTGCAGGAGAATGTAAGGCTATCTGTCCGTCAATTGAAGCTCAATAGAAGTTGGGTGATTCAACAGGACAACGACCCAAAACACAGAAGTAAATCAACAACAAAATGGCTTTAACAGAAGAAAATACGACTTCTAGAGTGGCCCAGTCAGAGTTCTGACCTCAACCCGGTTGAGATGCTGTGGCATGACCTCAAGAGAGCAATTCATTCCAGACATCTGAAGAATATTGTTGAGCTGAAACAGTTTTGTAAAGAGGAATGGTCCAACATTCCTCCTGACCGTTGTGCAGGTCTGATCCTAAAATGTTTGGTTGAGGTAATTGCTGCCAAAGGAGTGTCAATTAGTTATTAAATCCAAGGGTACACATACTTTTTCCACCCTGCACTATGAATGTGTACATGATGTGTTCAATAAAGACATGAAAACGTATAATTGTTTGTGGGTTATTAGTTTAAGCAGACTGTGTTTGTCTGTTGTTGTTTCCTAGATGAAGATCAAATCAAATTGTATGACTAATTTATGCAGAAATTCAAGTATTTCCAAAGGCTTCACATACTTTTTCTTGCCACTGTACATATCCCAACCAGATGCCATGGATTACAGGCAACATCTGCAATGAGCTAAAGGCTAGAGCTGCCGTTTCAAGGAGTGGAACACAAATTTGGACGCTTATAAAAAAAACTGCTATGCCCTCAGATGAACCATCAAACAGGCAAAGCGTCAATACAAGACTAAGTTTGAATCCTACAACATCAGCTCTGACGCTCGTCGGATGTGGCAGGGCTTGAAAATTGTTACGGACTGCAAAGGCAAACCCAGTGGCGAGCTGCACTGTGACGCAAGTCTACCAGACGAGGTAAACGCCTTTAATACTTCGAGGCAAGCAACACTGAAGCATGCAAGAATGCACCAGCTGTTCTGGACGACTGTGTGATCACACACTCTGTAACCGCTGTGAGCAGGACCTTTAAACAGGTCAACATTCACAAAGCCGCAGGGCCAGACGGATTACCAGGACGTGTACTTAGAACGTGTACACTGCATTGTCGGAACTAGAAGCACAAGCATTTCGCTACACTCGCATTAACATCTGCTAACCATGTGTATGTGACAAATACATTTGATTTGATTTGATTTTTATTTGAACATGCGCAGACCAGCTGGCTGGAGTGTTTACGGACATGTTCAATCTCTCCCTGTCCCAGTCTGCTGTCCCCACTTGCTTCAAGATGTCCACCATTGTTCTTGTACCCAAGAAAGCAAAGGAAACTGAAGTAAATTACTATTGCCCTGAAGCACTCACTTCTGTCATCATGAAGTGCTTTGAGAGGCTAGTTAAGGATCATATCACCTCCACCTTACCTGACACCCTAGACCCACTTAAATTTGCATACTGCCCCAATAGATCCACAGACGATGCAATCGCCATCACACTGCACACTGCCCTATCCCATCTGGACAAGAGGAATACATATGTTAGAATGCTGTTCATTGACTATAGCTTAGCCTTCAACACCATATTACCCTCCAAGCTCATCATTAAGCTCGGGGCCTTGGGTCTGAACCCCGCCCTGTGCAACTGGGTCCTGGACTTCCTGATGGGCCGCCACCAGGTGGTGAAGGTAGGAAACAACACCTCCACTACTCTGATCCTCAACACAAGGGTGTGTGCTCAGCACCCTTCTGTACTCCCTGTTCACCCATGACTGCGTGGCCATGCATACCTCCAACTCAATCATCAAGTTTGCAGACAACACAACAGTTGTAAGCCTGATTACGAACAATGACAGCGTAAAGGGAGGAGGTGAGGGTCCTGGCGGAGTGGTGCCAGGAAAATAACCTCTCCCTCAACATAAAAAAAACTAAGGAGCTGATGGTGGACTTCAGGTAACAGCAGAGGGAGCACGCCCAAATCCACATGGATGAGATCGCAATGGAGAAGGTGAAAAGCAGCTTCTATCGCAAGGCCATCAGACTGTTAAATAGTCATCACTAGAAGGCTACCACCATATTACTCAACTCTTCACCTACAGTTGAATTCGGAAGTTTACATAGACTTAGGTTGGATTCATTAAAACTTGTTTTTCAACCACTCCACACATTTCTTGTTAACAAACTATAGTTTTGGCAAGTCGGTTAGGACGTCTTCTATGTGCATGACACAAGTCATTGTTCCAACAATTGTTTACACACAGATTATTTCACTTAAAGTGCACTGTATCACAATTCCTGTGGGTCAGAAGTTTACATACACTAAGTTGACTGCGCCTTTAAACGGCTTGGAAAATTCCAGAAAATTATGTCATGGCTTTAGAAGTGTCTGATAGGCTAATTCACATAATTTGAGTCAATTGGAGGTGTACCTGTGGATGTATTTCAAGGCCTACCTTTAAACTCAGTGCCCTTTTGCTTGACCTCATTGGAAAATCAATAGAAATCAGCCAAGACCTCAGTAAAAAAAATTGTAGACCTCCACAAATCTGGTTCATCCTTGGGAGCAATTTCCAAATGCCTGAAGGTACGACGTCCATCTGTACAAACAATAGTACGCAAGAATAAACACCATGGGATCACTTAGCCATCATACCACTCAGGAAGGAGACACGGTCTGTCTCCTAGAGATGAACGTACTTTGGTGCGCAAAGTGCAAATCAATCCCAGAACAACAGCAAAGGACCTTGTAAAGATGCTGGAGGAAACAGGTACAAAAGTATCTATATACACAGTAAAATTAGTCCGATATCGACATAACCTGAAATAGCCGCTCAGCAAGGAAGAAGCCACTGCTCCAAAACCGCCATAAAAAAGCCAGACTACGGTTTGCAACTGCACATGGGGACAAAGATCGTATTTGTTTGAGAAATGTCCTATGGTCTGATGAAACAAAAATATAACTGTTTGGCCATAATGAACAACGTTATGTTTGGATGAAAAAGAAGGAGGCTTGCAAGCTGAAGAACACCATCCCAACCGTAAAGCATGGGGGTGGCAGCATCATGTTGTGGGTGTGCTTTGCTGCAGGAGGGACTGGTGCACTTCACAAAACAGGTTGCATCATGAGGCAGGAAAATTAAGTGGATATATTGAAGCAACATCTCAAGACATCAGTTAAATCTTGGTTGCAAATTGGTCTTCCAAATGGACAATGAACCCAAGCCTACTTCCAAAGTTGTGGCAAAATGGCTTAAAGACAACAAAGTCAAGGCATTGGAGTGGCCATCACAAAGCCCTGACCTCAATCCTATAGAATATTTGTTGGCAGAACTGAAAAAGCGTGTGCGAGCAAGGATGCCTACAAACCTGAATCAGTTACACTAGCTATGTCAGGAGGAATGGGCCAAAATTCACCTATCTTATTGTGGGAAGCTTGTGGAACGCTACCCGAAACATTTGACCCCAGTTAAACAATTTAAAGGCAAAGCTCCTAAATACTAATTTAGTGTATGTAAACTTATGACCCCCTGGGAATGTGATGAAGGAAATTAAAAATCATTGAATTAAATCATTCTCTCTACTATTATTCGGACATTTCTCATTCTTAAAATAAAGTGGTGATCCTAACTGACCTAAGACAGGGAATTTTTACTCAGATTAAATGTCAGGAATTGTGAAAAATTGAGTTTAAATGTATTTGGCTAAGGTGTATGTAAACTTCCAACTTCAACAGTATGTACATAGACATGGAATCAATGGTCACTTTAATAATGTTTACATACTGTTTTACTCATTCATATGTACACTACATGGCCAAAAGTATGTGGACACCTGATTAATCACTCCGGAGAACGCTTTTCCACTGCTCCAGAGTCCAATTGCGGCAACACTTGGCATTGCGCGTGGTTATCTTAGTCTTGTGTGCGGCTGCTTGGCCATGGAAACCTATTTCATGAAGCTCCCAATGAACATTTCTTGTGCTGATGTTGCTTCTAGAGGCAGTTTGGAACTCGGTAGTGAGTGTTGCAACCGAGGACAGACGATCTTTACACGCTTCAGCACTCGGTGGTCCCGTTCTGTGAGCTTGTGTGGCATACCACTTCGTGGCTGAGCCGTTGTTGCTCCTAGACTTTTCCACTTCACAGTAACAGCACTTACAGTAACCGGGGCAGCTCTAGCAGGGCAGAAATTTGACAAACTGACTTGTTAGAAAGGTGGCATCCTATGATGGTGTTATGTCGAAAGTAACCGAACACTTCAGTATGGGCTATTTTACTGTCAATGTTTGTCTATGGAGATTGCATGGCTGTGTGCTCAATTTTAATCACCTGTCAGCAACGCGTGTGGCTTAAATAGCCGAATTCACTAATTTGAAAGGGTGTCCACATACTTTTGTAGCCATGTAGTGTATATACTGTATTCTACTGTATTTTAGTCAATGCCACTCCGACATTGCTCATCCTAATATTTATATACTGTATTTCTTATTTCCATTCTTTTACTTTTAGGATTGTTGTGAATTATTAGATCCTACTGCACTGTTAGAGCTAGGAACACAAGCATTTCAATGCACCTGAATCTCTTCGTCGTCTGAGGAGGAGTAGGAAGGACCGGACCAATATGCAGCGTAGTGAGTGTCCATGTTAATTATTTATTAGACTGAACACACTAAACAAAATAACAAATTGAAAGGAAGAAGCAAAACAGTTATGTTTAGGTGACATACACAAAACAGAAAACAACTACCCACAAATCATAGTGGGAACACAGGCTACCTAAGTATAGTTCTTAATAAGAGACAATGATTGACAGCTGCCTCTGATTGGGAACCACACCAGGCCAAAAGCAGAAATACAAAACATAGAACAAAAACATAGAATGCCCACCCCAACTCACGCCCTGACCGAACTAAAATAGAGACATAAAAAAGGAACTAAGGTCAGGACGTGACAGCACCTGCAATAACATCTGCTAAATATGTGTATGTGACCAATCAAATTGTTTTTGGTTAGGTGCCAGGTGCACAGGTTTGTGTCAAGAAATTCAATTCTGCTGGGTTATTCAGGCCGAACAGTTTCCAGTGTGTATTAAGAATGTGTTCCTAATGTTTGGTATATTCAGTGTATAAAACAACAGTTGACACATCAATCCGTTCGTTTTAATTTAAGCTATTATGTAAAATACTTGGAAAAAGAATGCTCAACATATGGGGCATCGAACAGTCAACCTTGTGCAGACTCTGCCACCTGGAAACGGAATCTATAGAACATATTTTATGGTGGTGTCAATTGGTTGCTCGCTTTCTGACTCAGGTTCAGGAATGGTTGTTATGTCCTAATATCAGGGTTCAGATGGACCTGCAAACTGTATTGTTAGGAGATCTGACAAACCATGATCAGTCAATGGGAAATATCATTATACTCTCAAGTAAAGTATTTATTTTCAGAGCTATATCGTCAGAAGACATCACAGTAAAATGAAGTGATGTACTGCAGAAGGAAAGAGCAAAATGCCATTATATTGGGAAAGATGGGTTAATCTGTAGACATCAGAGGGTTGTAGTTCAGATCAGAATGAATGGTGGATTGGCTGCTGTGGATGAATATCCTGAAGGAAGAGGAAATTAGGAATAATTGTATAATGATTTAACTACAGGTACTGTAGACGTGAACGAAATAGCTGTAAGTAGCAGTAGAATATTGTTGTTCGTTAGTTCACTCCAATTAGGCCCCAAAAAAATAACTTGCAGGCTGGTTTTGGCAGTTGCTGACTCCTGTCATAAAGCATGGAAAAACAAACATGAATACTGATAATGATCAGAGTGTATAGCTCAGTCCCTGAGACGGCACATAGCACTTTCTGTCTTATGGCCTACGCATTTGATGTCACTGTCTACATGTTCAACAATAACTGAGAAGAGGATTCGTGGTCTAGCTGTTGCATTTATGCTGTTACAATGTTTGACAAAGATCTTGCAATGATGTTGCGTTTCTCTGACATATTGAGTTGAGGAAGTTTATCTGTCAGGCATGTCTCCCATGGGAACTCAGGGACAGCTGAGAGCATCACGAATGTTCGTCAGCAGAATCATAGCATGATAACGTTGAGTGAGCGTTTGAATAAAACTGTTGACTCAGGATTGGCATTACTTTCCCATGATATGATGGAATAGTGGTGGATTACAGGAAGTACATGGTGAAGACTCTGCTGGTCTGAGAAACATTCAGTGTCTCTTTATCTCTCTGATTCTGTTTCTTTGTTTCTCTGTCTCTGTTTTTGTCTCTTTGTTTCTCTGTCTGTCTGTCTGACTCTCTCTGTCTCTCTGCTTCTATCTGTCTCACTGTCGCTCTGCTTCTATCTGTCTCACTGTCTATCTGTTTCTCTCTTTCTGTTCCTCTCTGTCTCTTTGTCTGTCTGTTTCTCTTTCTCATATAGGGTCATGAGGTTTGAAACACAATCAGAACCACAAGCTGCCAACAATACATTTGCCTCCATCCCCTTGGTTTGGATGGAGATGAACTTGTTCATATCTTTTTGGCTTCTTTAAATGTTTTCTTGTATAATATAATTTGCCTTTATTTATTATTATTCTTTGTGTCTGGAATGGCTCTAGATTTGTGCATGGATGCATGTTTATGTGTGTGTTCCTGTCTGTGTGTGTGTATGTCTGTGTGTGCATGTGTTTCTGTGTGTCTGTGTGTGTGGCTGCTCTGTGTGTGTGTCTCAGTGGATTGTGGAGAGCATATGGTAACATGGTGCCATGGCACAGCCCACTGCCTCTGACAAGAACACACACAACACAGAGGAGGGCCTGAGGGAGAGGAGACAGGGACTCTATCTGCTTCCCTCTGTCCCTGTCCCTGTCCCTGTCCCTCTCCCTCTCCCTCGCCCTCCCCCCACCCACCCACCCTCTCTCTCTCTCTCTCCCTCTCCCTCTCCCTCTACTCCCTCCCACCCGCTCTCTCTCTCTCTCTCTTTCCCCTCTTACATCTATCTCTCTCAGTCTCACTTTCCAGAATTACCATTCTCTTTCTCCATCTGTTGCTCTCACTCATTCTTTCATCTCAAAGTATTGATGGTAAGAACACAGTTTCCACCAGTCTAAATGAGGCTGTGAGTATTTTGCCAGACAGTCCTGGGACGGTGGGTGTGTGTACATTTTTCTTCTCCTCCTCCTTCCCATTCTCCCAGTGTCCCCTCCCTCTTCTCTCCTTCTCTCTTCCTCCCTCCCTCCCACTCTACCCACCCTTATCTCCTTTCTCTCCCCTCCATGCTGCCCCCTCTCCCTCTTCCCCTCTCTCTCCCCCTGTTTCCCTCCCTCTCTCCACCACCATCCAGATGTGTTAATCAGTACGCCCTGTTAACACATGATTCTCTCCATATGTCTGCTGCAGCGCAAGGACTCCACTGGGGAGACTGGCGTGTGTGCGAGTGAGTTTATGTGTGTATGTGTGTGTGTGTTTGTGTGCAATGTGCATGTGTATACAATTGTTTGTGTATTTGGAAGTTTGTGAGTGTGCATGTGTATTCACATGCCCATGTGTGTGCATGTGTGTGTTTGTGTGAGTGTGTATATGTGTGTGTGAATCCAGCAGGTCCTTTCCATTGGGAGGTAGTGTGGCTGTCAGTTCAAATCAGCCTCTTCTCCCCATGAGTGAATGCAGTAATCCAGGGGTTGGCCCTCTCTCTCTCTCTTTCTGTGTGTGTGTGTGTGTGTGTGTGTGTGTGTGTGTGTGTGTGTGTGTGTGTGTGTGTGTGTGTGTGTGTGTGTGTGTGTGTGTGTGTGTGTGTGTGTGTGTGTGTGTGTGTGTGTGTGTGTGTGTGTGTGTAAGCGTGCTAATCTAGGGGAGGGCCCTGCCTAACATCCCATGAAAACACTCCATTCACCAGCAATTAGAGCCTGGGGCCCTGGATCCACCTCTAAACCTCCACTGGGAGAAAGACAGACAAAGGAGAGGGGGAGGAGAGCAAGCGAGAGAGCAAGAAAGAGAATGAGATGGAGAGTAGGGGAGGAGATTGGGAGAGGATGCACTGTTATCATAGAAGAGAGAATCGTCGGGCCTTGACTTTGTTTGAGAGAGGGAAAAGGGATATATGGAGGAAGAGAGAGACAGAGACTGGGAGATATGGAGGTAGAGAGAGAGAGACTGGGAGATATGGAGGGAGAGAGAGAGAGACTGGGAGATATGGAGGTAGAGAGAGCCAGAGACTGGGAGATATGGAGGTAGAGAGAGACAGAGACTGGAATATATGGAGGTAGAGAGAGAGACTGGGAGATATGGAGGTAGAGAGAGAGACTGGGAGATATGGAGGTAGAGAGAGAGAGACTGGGAGATATGGAGGTAGAGAGAGACAGAGACTGGAAGATATGGAGGTAGAGAGAGAGACTGGGAGATATGGAGGGAGAGAGAGAGAGACTGGGAGATATGGAGGTAGAGAGAGCCAGAGACGGGGAGATATGGAGGTAGAGAGAGACAGAGACTGGAAGATATGGAGGTAGAGAGAGAGACTGGGAGATATGGAGGTAGAGAGAGAGACTGGGATATATGGAGGTAGAGAGAGCCAGAGACTGGGAGATATGGAGGTAGAGAGAGACAGAGACTGGGAGATATGGAGGTAGAGAGAGACAGAGACTGGGAGATATGGAGGTAGAGAGAGACAGAGACTGGAAGATATGGAGGTAGAGAGAGACTGGGGATATGGAGGTAGAGAGAGAGACTGGGAGATATGGAGGTAGAGAGAGAGACTGGGAGATATGGAGGTAGAGAGAGAGACTGGGAGATATGGAGGGAGAGAGAGAGAGACTGGGAGATATGGAGGTAGAGAGAGCCAGAGACTGGGAGATATGGAGGTAGAGAGAGCCAGAGACTGGGAGATATGGAGGTAGAGAGAGACAGAGACTTGAAGATATGGAGGTAGAGAGAGAGAGACTGGGAGATATGGAGGTAGAGAGAGCCAGAGACTGGGAGATATGGAGGTAGAGAGAGACAGAGACTGGGAGATATGGAGGTAGAGAGAGCCAGAGACTGGGAGATATGGAGGTAGAGAGAGACAGAGACTGGGAGATATGGAGGTAGAGAGAGAGAGACTGGGAGATATGGAGGTAGAGAGAGAGACTGGGAGATATGGAGGTAGAGAGAGCCAGAGACTGGGAGATATGGAGGTAGAGAGAGCCAGAGACTGGGAGATATGGGGGTAGAGAGAGACAGAGACTGGGAGATATGGAGGTAGAGAGAGCCAGAGACTGGGAGATATGGGGGTAGAGAGAGACAGAGACTGGAAGATATGGAGGTAGAGAGAGAGACTGGGAGATATGGAGGTAGTGAGAGAGACTGGGGATATGGAAGTAGAGAGAGAGAGACTGGGAGATATGGAGGTAGAGAGAGCCAGAGACTGGGATATATTGAGGTAGAGAGAGAAAGAGACTGGAAGATATGGAGGTAGAGAGAGAGACTGGGAGATATAGAGGTAGAGAGAGACAGAGACTGGGAGATATGGAGGTAGAGAGAGACAGAGACTGAGAAATATGGAGGTAGAGAGAGAGACTGGGAGATATGGAGGTAGATAGAGAGACTGTGAGATATGGAGGTAGATAGAGAGACTGGGAGATATGGAGGTAGAGAGAGAAAGAGACTGGAAGATATGGAGGTAGAGAGAGAGACTGGGAGATATGGAGGTAGAGAGAGAGACTGTGAGATATGGAGGTAGACAGAGAGACTGGGAGATATGGAGGTAGATACCTTCCGGAAACCTGCCTCACCCAATGTGATACGGAATCGCTATTATTTTTAATTTTTTAGAACACACTCAATAACCTCCAGAAGCTAACCAGCTAACTAGCTACAAGCTATTTAGTCATTGTTAGTTTTTTAAACCTGGATAACACTCGCCAGTCCAGCTTCCCTGCCCCATCCACCGCTGCCCCCTGGACACTGATCTCTTGGCCACATAGCTGATGCACGCTGGACTGTCCATTAATCACGGTACTCCATTCTGCTTGTTTGTTTTTATCTGTTGGCCCCGTTGCCTAGTCAACGCCATTTTACCTGCTGTTGTCGTGCTAGCTGATTAGCTGTTGTTGTCTAACCTACTGTTTTAGCTAGCTTCCCCAATTCAACACCTGTGATTACTGTATGCCTCGCTGTCTCTCTCAAATGTCAATATGCCTTGTATACTGTTGTTCAGGTTAGTTATCATTGTTTTAGTTCACAATGGAGCCCCTAGTTCCACTCTTCATACCCCTGATAACTCCTTTGTCCCACCTCCCACACATGCGGTGACCTCACCCATTATAACCAGCATGTCCAGAGATACAACCTCTCTTATCATCACCCGGGGCCTGGGCTTACCTCCGCTGTACCCGCACCCCACCATACCCCTGTCTGCGCATTATGCCCTGAATATATTCTACCATGCCCAGAAACCTGCTCCTCTTATTCTCTGTCCCCAACGCTCTAGGCGACCAGTTTTGATAGCCTTTAGCCGCACCCTCATACTACTCCTTCTCTGTTCCGCGGGTGATGTGAGGGGTAAACCCAGGCCCTGCATGTCCCCAGGCACCCTCATTTGTTGACTTCTGTGATCGAAAAAGCCTTGGTTTCATGCATGTCAACATCAGAAGCCTCCTCCCTAAGTTTGTTTTACTCACTGCTTTAGCACACTCTGCTAACCCCGATGTCCTTGCTGTGTCTGAATCCTGTCTCAGGAAGGCCACCAAAAATTCAAAGATTTCCGTACCCAACTATAACATCTTCCGTCAAGATAGAACTGCCAAAGGGGGAGGAGTTGCAGTCTACTGCAGAGATAGCCTCCAAAGTAATGTCATACTTTCCAGGTCCATACCCAAACAGTTCGAACTACTAATTTTGAAAATTACTCTCTCCAGAAATAAGTCTCTCACTGTTGCCGCCTGCTACCGACCCCCCTCAGCTCCCAGCTGTGCCCTGGACACCATTTGTGAATTGATCGCCCCCCATCTAGCTTCAGAGTTTGTTCTGTTAGGTGACCTAAACTGGGATATGCTTAACACCCCGGCAGTCCTACAATGTAAGCTAGATGCCCTCAATCTCACACAAATCATCAAGGAACCCACCAGGTACAACCCTAACTCTGTAAACAAGGGCACCCTCATAGACGTCATCCTGACCAACTGGCCCTCCAAATACACCTCCGCTGTCTTCAACCAGGATCTCAGCGATCACTGCCTCATTGCCTGTATCCGCTACGGAGCCGCAGTCAAACGACCATCCCTCATCACTGTCAAACGCTCCCTAAAACACTTCTGTGAGCAGGCCTTCCTAATCGACCTGGCCCGGGTATCCTGGAAGGACATTGACCTCATCCCGTCAGTTGAGGATGCCTGGTCATTCTTTAAAAGTAACTTCCTCTCCATTTTAGATAAGCATGCTCTGTTCAAAAAATGCAGAACTAAGAACAGATACAGCCCTTGGTTCACTCCAGACCTGACTGCCCTCGACCAGCACAAAAACATCCTGTGGCGGACTGCAATAGCATCGAATAGTCCCCGTGATATGCAACTGTTCAGGGAAGTCAGGAACCAATACACGCAGTCAGTCAGGAAAGCTAAGGCCAGCTTCTTCAGGCAGAAGTTTGCATCCTGTAGCTCCAACTCCAAAAAGTTCTGGGACACTGTGAAGTCCATGGAGAACAAGAGCACCTCCTCCCAGCTGCCCACTGCACTGAGGCTAGGTAACACGGTCACCACCGATAAATCCATGATTATCGAAAACTTCAATAAGAATTTCTCAACGGCTGGCCATGCCTTCCGCCTGGCTACTCCAACCTCGGCCAACAGCTCCGCCCCCCCCGCAGCTCCTCGCCCAAGCCTCTCCAGGTTCTCCTTTACCCAAATCCAGATAGCAGATGTTCTGAAACAGCTCCAAAACCTGGACCCGTACAAATCAGCTGGGCTTGACAATCTGGACCCTCTATTTCTGAAACTATCCGCCGCCATTGTCGCAACCCCTATTACCAGCCTGTTCAACCTCTCTTTCATATCGTCCGAGATCCCCAAGGATTGAAAGCTGCCGCAGTCATCCCCCTCTTCAAAGGGGAGACACCCTGGACCCAAACTGTTACAGACCTATATCCATCCTGCCCTGCCTATCTAAGGTCTTCAAAGCCAAGTCAACAAACAGGTCACTGACCATCTCGAATCCCACCGTACCTTCTCCGCTGTGCAATCTGGTTTCCGAGCCGGTCACGGGTGCACCTCAGCCACACTCAAGGTACTAAACGATATCATAACCGCCATCGATAAAAGACAGTACTGTGCAGCCGTCTTCATCGACCTTGCCAAGGCCTTCGACTCTGTCAATCACTATATTCTTATCGGCAGACTCAGTAGCCTCGGTTTTTCGGATGACTGCCTTGCCTGGTTCACCAATTACTTTGCAGACAGAGTTCAGTGTGTCAAATCGGAGGGCATGCTGTCCGGTCCTCTGGCAGTCTCTATGGGGGTGCCACAGGGTTCAATTCTCGGGTCGACTCTTTTCTCTGTATATATCGATGATGTTGCTATTGCTGCGGGCGATTCCCTGATCCACCTCTACGCAGACGACACCATTCTATATACTTTCGGCCCGTCATTGGACACTGTGCTCTCTAACCTCCAAACGAGCTTCAATGCCATACAACACTCCTTCCGTGGCCTCCAACTGCTCTTAAACGCTAGTAAAACCAAATGCATGCTTTTCAACCGATCGCTGCCTGCACCCGCATGCCCGACTAGCATCACCACCCTGGATGGTTCCGACCTTGAATATGTGGACATCTATAAGTACCTAGGTGTCTGGCTAGACTGCAAACTCTCCTTCCAGACTCATATCAAACATCTCCAATCGAAAATCAAATCAAGAGTCGGCTTTTTATTCCGCAACAAAGCCTCCTTCACTCACGCCGCCAAGCTTATCCTAGTAAAACTGACTATCCTACCGATCCTCGACTTAGGCGATGTCATCTACAAAATGGCTTCCAACACTCTACTCAGCAAACTGGATGCAGTCTATCACAGTGCCATCCGTTTTGTCACTAAAGCACCTTATACCACCCACCACTGCGACTTGTATGCTCTAATTGGCTGGCCCTCGCTACATATTCGTCGCCAGACCCACTGGCTCCAGGTCATCTACAAGTCCATGCTAGGTAAAGCTCCGCCTTATCTCAGTTCACTGGTCACGATGGCAACACCCATCCGTAGCACGCGCTCCAGCAGGTGTATCTCATTGATCATCCCTAAAGCCAACACCTCATTTGGCCGCCTTTCGTTCCAGTACTCTGCTGCCTGTGACTGGAACGAATTGCAAAAATCGCTGAAGTTGGAGACTTTTATCTCCCTCACCAACTTCAAACATCAGCTATCTGAGCAGCTAACCGATCGCTGCAGCTGTACATAGTCTATTGGTAAATAGCCCACCCATTTTCACCTACCTCATCCCCATACTGTTTTATTTATTTACTTTTCTGCTCTTTTGCACACCAATATCTCTACCTGTACATGACCATCTGATCATTTATCACTCCAGTGTTAATCTGCAAAATTTTAATTATTCGCCTACCTCATGCCTTTTGCACACATTGTATGTAGACTCCCCCTTTTTTTCTACTCCGTTATTGACTTGTTAATTGTTTACTCCATGTGTAACTCTGTGTTGTCTGTTCACACTGCTATGCTTTATCTTGGCCAGGTCGCAGTTGCAAATGAGAACTTGTTCTCAACAAGCCTACCTGGTTAAATAAAGGTGAAAAAAAGAAAAAAAAAATAGAGAGAGACTGTGATATATGGAGGTAGAGAGAGAGAGACTGGGAGATAAGGAGGTAGATAGAGAGAGACTGGGGATATGGAGGTAGATAGAGAGAGACTGGGAGATATGGAGGGAGAGAGAGACTGGGGATATGGAGAGACAGACTTGGATATATGAACGTAGACAGAGACTGGGATATATGGAGGTAGAGAGAGAGAGACTGGGAGATATGGAGGTAGAGAGAGAGAGACTGGGAGATATGGAGGTAGAGAGAGAGAGACTGGGAGATATGGAGGTAGATAGAGAGAGACTGGAATATATGGAGGTAGAGAGAGACTGAGATATGGAGGTAGAGAGAGAGAGAGACTGGGAGATATGGAGGTAGAGAGAGAGAGACTGTGAGATATGGAGGTAGAGAGAGAGAGAGTGGGAGATATGGAGGTAGACAGAGACTGGGAGATATGGAGGTAGATAGAGACAGAGACTGCGAGATATGGAGGTAGATAGAGACAGAGACTTGGATATATGAACGTAGAGAGAGACTGGGAGATATGGAGGTAGATAGAGAGAGACTGGGGATATGGAGGTAGAGAGAGACTGGGAGATATGGAGGTAGAGAGAGAGAGACTGGGATATATGGAGGTAGATAGAGAGAGACTGGGAGATATTGAGGTAGATAGAGAGAGACTGGGGATATGGAGGTAGATAGAGAGAGACTGGGAGATATGGAGGTAGAGAGAGCGAGAGACTGTGAGATATGGAGGTAGAGAGAGACTGGGGATATGGAGAGACAGACTTGGATATATGAACGTAGACAGAGACTGGGATATATGGAGGTAGAGAGAGACTGAGATATGGAGGTAGAGAGAGAGAGACTGGGAGATATGGAGGTAGAGAGAGAGAGACTGGGATAAATGGAGGTAGAGAGAGAGAGACTGGGGGATATGTAGGTAGAGAGAGAGAGACTGGGAGATATGGAGGTAGAGAGAGAGAGACTGGGAGATATGGAGGTAGAGAGAGAGAGACTGGGAGATATGGAGGTAGAGAGAGAGAGACTGGGAGAATTGGAGGTAGAGAGAGAGAGACTGGGAGATATGGAGGTAGAAGAGAGAGAGACTGGGAGATATGGAGGTAGAGAGAGAGAGACTGGGAGATATGGAGGTAGATAGAGAGAGACTGGGATATATGGAGGTAGAGAGAGACTGAGATATGGAGGTAGAGAGAGAGAGAGACTGGGAGATATGGAGGTAGAGAGAGAGAGACTGGGAGATATGGAGGTAGAGAGAGAGAGACTGGGAGATATGGAGGTAGACAGAGACTGGGAGATATGGAGGTAGATAGAGACAGAGACTGCGAGATATGGAGGTAGATAGAGACAGAGACTTGGATATATGAACGTAGAGAGAGACTGGGAGATATGGAGGTAGATAGAGACAGAGACTGGGAGATATGGAGGTAGAGAGAGACTGGGGATATGGAGAGACAGACTTGGATATATGAACGTAGACAGAGACTGGGATATATGGAGGTAGAGAGAGACTGAGATATGGAGGTAGAGAGAGAGAGAGACTGGGAGATATGGAGGTAGAGAGAGAGAGACTGGGTGATATGTAGGTAGAGAGAGAGAGACTGGGATAAATGGAGGTAGAGAGAGAGAGACTGGGGGATATGTAGGTAGAGAGAGAGAGACTGGGAGATATGGAGATAGAGAGAGAGAGACTGGGAGATATGGAGGTAGATAGAGACTGGGAGATATGGAGGTAGAGAGAGAGAGACTGGGAGATATGGAGGTAGAGAGAGAGAGACTGGGAGATATGGAGGTAGAGAGAGAGAGACTGCGAGATATGGAGGTAGAGAGAGAGACTGGGAGATATGGAGGTAGAGAGAGAGAGACTGGGAGATATGGAGGTAGAGAGAGACTGAGATATGGAGGTAGAGAGAGAGATAGACTGGGAGATATGGAGGTAGAGAGAGAGAGACTGGGAGATATGGAGGTAGAGAGAGAGAGACTGGGAGATATGGAGGTAGACAGAGACTGGGAGATATGGAGGTAGATAGAGACAGAGACTGCGAGATATGGAGGTAGATAGAGACAGAGACTTGGAAATATGAACGTAGAGAGAGACTGGGAGATATGAAGGTAGATAGAGACAGAGACTGGGAGATATGGAGGTAGATAGAGACAGACTGGGGATATGGAGGTAGATAGAGACTGGGAGATATGGATGTAGAGAGAGCGACTGGGAGATATGGAGAAACAGACTTGGATATATGAACGTAGAGAGAGTCAGAGACTGGGAGACATGGAGGTAGAGAGAGACTGGGAGATATGGAGGTAGATAGAGACAGAGACTGGGAGATATGGAGGTAGAGAGAGACTGGGAGATATGGAGGTAGAGAGAGAGAGACTGGGATATATGGAGGTAGATAGAGAGAGACTGGGAGATATGGAGGTAGATAGAGAGAGACTGGGGATATGGAGGTAGATAGAGAGAGACTGGGAGATATGGAGGTAGAGAGAGCGAGAGACTGTGAGATATGGAGGTAGAGAGAGACTGGGGATATGGAGAGACAGACTTGGATATATGAACGTAGACAGAGACTGGGATATATGGAGGTAGAGAGAGACTGAGATATGGAGGTAGAGAGAGAGAGACTGGGAGATATGGAGGTAGAGAGAGAGAGACTGGGATAAATGGAGGTAGAGAGAGAGAGACTGGGGGATATGTAGGTAGAGAGAGAGAGACTGGGAGATATGGAGGTAGAGAGAGAGAGACTGGGAGATATGGAGGTAGATAGAGACTGGGAGATATGGAGGTAGAGAGAGAGAGACTGGGAGATATGGAGGTAGAGAGAGAGAGACTGGGAGATATGGAGGTAGAGAGAGAGACTGGGAGATATGGAGGTAGAGAGAGAGAGACTGGGAGATATGGAGGTAGATAGAGAGAGACTGGGATATATGTAGGTAGAGAGAGACTGAGATATGGAGGTAGAGAGAGAGAGAGACTGGGAGATATGGAGGTAGAGAGAGAGAGACTGGGAGATATGGAGGTAGAGAGAGAGAGACTGGGAGATATGGAGGTAGACAGAGACTGGGAGATATGGAGGTAGATAGAGACAGAGACTGCGAGATATGGAGGTAGATAGAGACAGAGACTTGGATATATGAACGTAGAGAGAGACTGGGAGATATGGAGGTAGATAGAGACAGAGACTGGGAGATATGGAGGTAGAGAGAGACTGGGGATATGGAGAGACAGACTTGGATATATGAACGTAGACAGAGACTGGGATATATGGAGGTAGAGAGAGACTGAGATATGGAGGTAGAGAGAGAGAGAGACTGGGATAAATGGAGGTAGAGAGAGAGAGACTGGGGGATATGTAGGTAGAGAGAGAGAGACTGGGATAAATGGAGGTAGAGAGAGAGAGACTGGGGGATATGTAGGTAGAGAGAGAGAGACTGGGATAAATGGAGGTAGAGAGAGAGAGACTGGGGGATATGTAGGTAGAGAGAGAGAGACTGGGAGATATGGAGGTAGAGAGAGAGAGACTGGGAGATATGGAGGTAGATAGAGACTGGGAGATATGGAGGTAGAGAGAGAGAGACTGGGATATATGGAGGTAGATAGAGACTGGGAGATATGGAGGTAGAGAGAGAGAGACTGGGAGATATGGAGGTAGAGAGAGAGAGACTGCGAGATATGGAGGTAGAGAGAGAGACTGGGAGATATGGAGGTAGAGAGAGAGAGACTGGGAGATATGGAGGTAGAGAGAGAGAGACTGGGAGATATGGAGGTAGAGAGAGAGAGACTGGGAGATATGGAGGTAGATAGAGACAGAGACTGCGAGATATGGAGGTAGATAGAGACAGAGACTTGGATATATGAACGTAGAGAGAGACTGGGAGATATGAAGGTAGATAGAGACAGAGACTGGGAGATATGGAGGTAGATAGAGACTGGGAGATATGGAGGTAGAGAGAGCGACTGGGAGATATGGAGAAACAGACTTGGATATATGAACGTAGAGAGAGACAGAGACTGGGAGACATGGAGGTAGAGAGAGACTGGGAGATATGGAGGTAGATAGAGACAGAGACTGGGAGATATGGAGGTAGAGAGAGACTGGGAGATATGGAGGTAGATAGAGACAGAGACTGGGAGATATGGAGGTAGAGAGAGACTGGGAGATATGGAGGTAGATAGAGACAGAAACTGTGAGATGGAAGGATGTGTGAGTGATACAAACTCAAAGTTGTGGAAGAGAACATATTTCCTCCATTATTGTTCCCACTCAGAGAGAAGATCTATGTATGTGTGTTATGTTTGTATAACCTGCAGCGAACATAGTTGTGACCCACCACCTGGATTTGGTCCTATGTAGCAACATTTGAAATGTTGTTTTTTACATTGGATAAAAGTAGAGACTCAGAGCTAGAGAATGGTATACATACACTGCAGTTGAGGAACAAAGGGAAAGTAAATATTATTTGAAAGTTAATAAACTTGTAATCCCACTTTTGAGAAAATGGCCCTTGAATGTTTGGTGCACTTACTGTAGAGCTCCTATTTTGTCTACACCTATTCAACATCGCTCACACCCTCTTAAGCCTTAGCCCCGCCCATCTCTTTAAGAATTCGCACATGAGGCCATGTGCTAAACAGAGTGAGTAGTGTAGTAAAGAAGCAAAGAGTTCAAGACTAAAAGTGGTAAAAGTAGTAGCCCACAATAAGGAAAATCCAGGTAAAAATACACTTTATCTAGTCCTTGGCCTATATCTTAATCTGACTTTGGTGCAGGTAATGTTGTTTTTCACATTATCGCCTCTGGTAAACACACACTATATCAAATAAAATCTATGTTTATTTGTCACATGCACATGATTCAGAAGCTGTAAATAGTAGAGTGAAATGGCTACTTGCATAGTAGAACATCAAAAAACAGGAAGTGTCCAGATAAATACATTTTATTAATATTTTATAATTATAAGATGTCACTTACCCAGACACACTTGTCTACATTGAATGGCCATGTGAAAGAAATGCTATAACCACCCTTCAGCCACATCTAGCTTAGTGGATGGGTCGCAATTGTCTAGACATGTACATATGTTAATGAAATACAATAGACGGTCATAATCACCCCAGACTCACCTGGCTAACTTGATGAGTCATGTAATCATCTGGTGAAGTGGAGTCCTTTGTTTAGCTAACTAGCTAAACAATGAACCAGTATAGTCCCAGCTCATACAGTACTGCCACCAGTACAAACATTGTCATAGCTGTAGTATGAATCTGCAGGTAGCTAAAGCTAACCAACTAGGTTCAATGTTAGCTAGCTAACATTAGGCTATAACTATAAATGCAAATGGATTTCTGATTCAAATAATATTACTTCACAAATCATACACGTAACATTAGCTAACGTCCACTACCGAGCTAACAGTACTCTTTAACTTGCAATGAAAATGACTTTCTGACAAACTTATAATATCTGAAAATGTAGCTAGACTCCTACCCATGTACATGGATGAATGCTGCATGGCAGAGTGGAACCATTTAACTTAGTTTTGTTTGTGGCTACAGTACATCATGCTTTTCCAGCTGTGTGTCAATCACACCGGTTAACACTAATCGTGGCATTTGCACAAAGTAGCCCATCACAACTTTTTCCAACTGATCTGTCGATAGCGTCTGCTAAATTCAGGGCATGAATGCTGTTGAGAAAATTAGCAAAACTTTTGTAGTTCTCGATGGCTAACGTTATATCTTTCAAAAACACTGCAATAGATGAGCAGCTCACATTATAGACAGAAGCATGCTACATGGCAGACGAATCCAAAATCATCTCCCGACATGTCCAGCCCATCCATTATCTCAGCCAATCATGGCTAGCGGGAAGGTTCCTAACTTTTTTGTGGCTAAACCAACTAGGCTTGTAATTTAACAATTGTATTTGTATTTACAGATGGAATACAAGTTTGTTATTAAGGCACATGAAAGTTCACATGCTCCAGAAGCCATTTCTGCCCCCCAAAAACGCATTTTGATAAAATGAGACTACTTCGCCTGTGAAGTAGTGACATGCGACATAAGCCTAGCTTCCTGAAACGGGTCACAGTTGTTAAACAGAGTGTTCCATGAGAAGAACCAACACCCGGAGAAACTGTGGGGGCCTCGCAATATTCTAAAGTGGCATCTGGGGAAGTGTAAGAGAAAGAGGACAGGATGGTGAAAAGCTAGAAAAGAAGTTAGAGAGCCATAGAGATAGAATATATCGTGAAGGTAAAATGCTGAGAAGTAGAGAGAAAAGGAGAAAGAGAGAAAAGAAAGGATAGAGGAATGAAGGAAAGCAAAGTGCTGTAACAGTCAACACAGCAGGTGTGTTGGACCAAGTACGGCAGAGCTCTGCTATTTCAACTATCACTGAGAAGCATTGGGTTTTACTCACACGCACAAACCCACACCCACACTATAGTGCGCTTACACTCATGCCATACCAACCTACAGGAATACACATGGACACACACAAGCAAGCACGCAGGCACACACACACATACACATGCACGCATGCACACACGCATGCACACACGCATGCACACACGCACACACACAGACATTGTAGCACACACTTGACTCCCCTTGCATAACGAGTGCAGCAGAGAGAGAGAGAAAGAGAGAGCGAAAGAAAGACAGAGAGATAGAGAGATAGAGAGATATAGAAAGAAAGAAAGAAAGAAAGAATGAAAGAATGAAAGAAAGAAAGAAAGAAAGAAAGAAAGAAATAAAGAAAGAAAGAAAGAAAGAAAAAGAAAGAAAGAAAGAAAGAAAGAAAGAAAGAAAGAAAGAGGCTTACATTCAAATCATCACTATGGGCCATAACCTTGAAAACTCCAGTTTAAAACATTTCTCATACTTTTTTATTGCTATTTATGTTGACAGCCGCTTGGCACTTTGGAACACTCAATCTATCAAAGCGGTTTTCCCCGTTTCAAAACTGCTTCACTTGCTCTTACAGAAACAAAAAAGTCCCTTTAAACATGAATGACATAGTATTGCTTTTGAACTCGCAGGTCTGACTTCACAATGCCCATCCCATCCTCTCTTTCCCCTGCACCCCCACCGTCAGTTTAATTATTGATGCTTGTTCCTGAATAGGTTTGTAATAAAGAATAGGTACAGTAAGTAGCATAAAATATTGATTTTGTACATTTCCTTGTGAATTTTATTCTGTGGAATGATTAAATTTGTCATATTTTTGGCGCTTGGGAGGTTTCTGACAAATTCATCCCATTTTATTGTGTGCACACAACTGGTGCTTCCAATTTGGGAGAATGAATTATGCAGCCGGGGTCGTGTGTGTGTGTGTTGCTCTGTCTTTCTCTATGAGTGTGTGCATTTGTGCTTGTGTGATCGTAAACATTATATTGTAAGTATACATCTGTGTTATGCATACAGGTGTGTGTCTTCCCACGCAGTGATTTTGAATTCACAGGAAATAGCTGTTACAACCCAAGCACAGATTCAGAGGAAGGCAAGACAGTTTCCAAGACAGTGTGTGTTTCTGTGTGTGTTTCACGGTGCATATTTGTGTGTACGTTGGCTAGAGGGCTGGCTGTGAAGTGGTAATTAACACAATAGTATGATTACCCATGCAGACGACTGGCCACAGGCTACGAAAGAGAGAGAGAGAGAGAGAGAGAGAGAGAGAGATGGAGAGAGAGAGAGAGACAGAGACTGAGAGAAGATATTGAAAGGGGGGTACAGAGAGAGACAGAGAAAAGGGAGAGACAGAGAGAAGAGCGAGAGAGAGGAGAGAGAGAGGGGGAGATAGAGAAAAGAGAGAGAGAGAGAAGAGTGTCTGGTAGAGCAGTTCACTGGGTCTCTCTCCAGCTTGCAGCTCATTCTAAACCACTACATTAAATCAGTTTACCTCTGCTTGGAATGCTCTGAGGGCAATAACTAATAACTACCCCACTCACCCATCATATACACTTGCGTGCATGCACAATAGGGCAGCTTTCGTAACTAATCCTGGAGATAACAGATTATAAGGGTAGCACACCTTAATCGTATTCAAGCATCTACACACCTGTTTTAATGACTATGTGGATCTCCATGGCCAGAGAAAACCCCTGCTCTAAACCATTTTATTTTGGAAACATGTTCAAGCTATATTAGTGAAACATAAATATAGCTTTCCAATATTCTGTAGAGATCTCATTGTGCTGGAATCAGGTTTTATTGGTTACAATGAGAACAGGAGAGTAATTGCACCACAGCTGAGATGATACAAAAAAAATGTGTAATATGAATTGCGAGCGGTGCAAAGAAGAGGACTTCATATCTGAGGAGACCTTGAGCTGAATGGGATGGATGTGCGTCGGTCGGGGAAAGCCGATGCTGATCAATGAGAATGAACTTATCTAGGCAGGGGGTGGCTAGCTGCTGATATAGACTTTATGAATATTAACCAGAGAGGGATCAATAGTGGGACACCTCTCCACAGCCCAACGGAACCACTGACTTAAAGAGGTGGTGGGGGGAGGAGGCGAGGTGTCACACTGTTCACAGACACTTACATGCAGGTATGAAAGAGAGGGAGGGATGGAAAGAGAGAGGTGGACAACCACTTCATTTCCATTCTTTGAGAGACTCAGATAAAAAGATATTACCTTTTCCACAACAGCTGTTCATCACAACAAATATGACTTCTGTTGACCAACAGAAAGGATCATGAGACTTGTAGTTTAATACGGCTATCCTCTGCCTCTACTCCCTCTCCTTCCCTCCTCCTTCCTACCTCTCCTTCCTACCTCTCCTTCTCCCTCCTTCCCTCCTCCTTCCTCCCTCTCCTTCCCTCCTCCTTCCTACCTCTCCTTCTCCCTCCTTCCCTCTTCCTTCCTACCTCTCCTTCCCTCCTCCTTCCTCCCTCTCCTTCCCTCCTCCCTTCCTCCTTCCTTCCCTCCTTCCTCCCTCCTTCCCTCCTCCTTCCTCCCCTTCCCTCTCCTTCCCTCCTCCTCCTCTCCTTCCTACCTCTCCTTCTCCCTCATTCCCTCCTCCTTCCTACTTCTCCTTCCCTCCTCCTTCCTACCTCTCCTTCCCTCCTCCTTCTACCTCTCCTTCTCCCTCCTTCCCTCCTCCTTCCTTCCCTCTCCTTCCCTCCTCCTTCCTCCCTCTCCTTCCCTCCTCCTTCCTACCTCTCCTTCCTACCTCTCCTTCTCCCTCCTTCCCTCCTCCTTCCTCCCCTCTCCTTCTCCCTCCCTCCTTCCCTCTTCCTTCCTACCTCTCCTTCCCTCCTCCTCCTCCCTCCTTCCCTTCCCTCCTCCTTCCTACCTCTCCTTCCTACCTCTCCTTCCTCCTCCTTCCTCCTCCTTCCTCCCTCTCCTTCCCTCCTCCTTCCTACCTCTCCTTCCTACCTCTCCTTCCTCCCTCCTTCCCTCCTCCTTCCTACCTCTCCTTCCCTCCTCCTTCCTACCTCTCCTTCTCCCTCCTTCCCTCCTCCTTCCTACCTCTCCTTCCCTCCTCCTTCCTCCCTCTCCTTCCATCCTTCCTACCTCTCCTTCCTACCTCTCCTTCTCCCTCCTTCCCTCCTCCTTCCTCCCTCTCCTTCCCTCCTCCTTCCTACCTCTCCTTCCTACCTCTCCTTCTCCCTCATTCCCTCCTCCTTCCTACTTCTCCTTCCCTCCTCCTTCCTACCTCTCCTTCCCTCCTCCTTCCTACCTCTCCTTCTCCCTCCTTCCCTCCTCCTTCCTACCTCTCCTTCCCTCCTCCTTCCTCCCTCTCCTTCCCTCCTCCTTCCTACCTCTCCTTCCTACCTCTCCTTCTCCCTCCTTCCCTCCTCCTTCCTACCTCTCCTTCCCTCCTCCTTCCTACCTCTCCTTCCTACCTCTCCTTCTCCCTCCTTCCCTCCTCCTTCCTACCTCTCCTTCCCTCCTCCTTCCTACCTCTCCTTCTCCCTCCTTCCCTCCTCCTTCCTCCCTCTTCTTCCCTCCTCCTCCTTCCTACCTCTCCTTCTCCCTCCTTCCCTCCACCTTCCTACCTCTACTTCTCCCTCCTTTCCTCCTCCTTCCTCCCTCTCCTTCTCCCTCTTTCCCTCCTTCTTCCCTCCTCCTTCCTACCTCTCCTTCTCCCTCCTTCCCTCCTCCTTCCTCCCTCTCCTTCCTACCTCTCTTCCCCCTCCATCCCTCCTCCTTCTCCCTCTTCTTCCCTCCTCCTTCCTACCTCTCCTTCCCTCCTCCTTCCTTCCTCCTCCTTCTCCCTCCTTCCCTCCTCCTTCCTACCTCTCCTTCCCTCCTCCTTCCTCCCTCTCCTTCCCTCCTCCTTCCTACCTCTCCTTCTCCTTCCTTCCCTCCTCCTTCCCTCCTCCTTCCTCCCTCTCCTTCCCTCCTCCTTACTACCTCTCCCCTTCCTCCTCCTTCCTTCTCCTCCCCTCCTTCCCTCCTCCTTCCTACCTCTCCTTCCTTCCCTCCTTCCTACCTCTCCTTCCCTCCTCCTTCCTACCTCTCCTTCTCCCTCCTTCCCTCTTCCTTCCTACCTCTCCTTCCCTCCTCCTTCCTCCCTCTCCTTCCCTCCTCCTTCCTACCTCTCCTTCCTACCTCTCCTTCCTCCCTCCTTCCCTCCTCCTTCCTCCTCTCCTTCCCTCCTCCTTCCTACCTCTCCTTCCTACCTCTCCTTCTCCCTTCCCTCCTCCTTCCTACCTCTCCTTCTCCTTCCCCTCCTACTTCCTACCTCTACTTCCCTCCTCCTTCCTACCTCTCCTCCTTCTCCCTCCTTCCCTCCTCCTTCCTACCCCTCCTTCCCTCCTCCTTCCTCCCTCTCCTTCCTTCCATCCTCCTTCCTACCTCTCCTTCCTACCTCCTCCTTCTCCCTCCTTCCTACCTCTCCTTCTCCCTCCTTCCCTCCTCCTTCCTCCCTCTCCTTCCCTCCTCCTTCCTACCTCTCCTTCTCCCTCATTCCCTCCTCCTTCCTACTTCTCCTTCCCTCCTCCTTTCTACCTCTCCTTCCCTCCTCCTTCGTCCCTCTCCTTCTCCCTCCTTCCCCCTCCTCCTTCCTACCTCTCCTTCCCTCCTCCTTCCTCCCTCTCCTTCCCTCCTCCTTCCTACCTCCTCCTTCCTACTCTACCTCCTCCTTCTCCCTCCTTCCCTCCTCCTTCCTACCTCTCCTTCTCCCTCCTTCCCTCTTCCTTCCTACCTCTCCTTCCCTCCTCCTTCCTCCCTCTCCTTCCCTCCTCCTTCCTACCTCTCCTTCCTACCTCTCCTTCTCCCTCCTTCCCTCCTCCTTCCTCCCTCTCCTTCCCTCCCCTCCTCCTTCCTTCCCTCTCCTTCCTACCTCTCCTTCTCCCTCCTTCCCTCCTCCTTCCTACCTCCTCCCTTCCCTCCTCCTTCCTACCTCTCCTACTCCCTCCTTCCCTCCTTCCCTCCTCCTTCCTACCTCTCCTTCCCTCCTCCTTCCTCCCTCTCCTTCCATCCTTCCTACCTCTCCTTCCTACCTACCCTTCTCCCTCCTTCCCTCCTCCTTCCTCCCTCTCCTTCCCTCCTCCTTCCTACCTCTCCTTCCTACCTCTCCTTCTCCCTCATTCCCTCCTCCTTCCTACTTCTCCTTCCCTCCTCCTTCCTACCTCTCCTTCCCTCCTCCTTCCTTCCTCTCCTTCTCCCTCCTTCCCTCCTCCTTCCTACCTCTCCTTCCCCTCCTCCTTCCTCCCTCTCCTTCCCTCCTCCTTCCTACCTCTCCTTCCTACCTCTCCTTCTCCCTCCTTCCCCCTCCTCCTTCCTACCTCTCCTTCCCTCCTCCTTCCTACCTCTCCTTCCCCCTCCCTCCCTCCTTCTCCCTCCTTCCCTCCTCCTTCCTACCCTCTTCTCCTCCTCCTTCCCTCCTCCTTCCTCCTCCTCTCCTTCTCCTCCTTCCCTCCTCCTTCCTCCCTCTTCTTCCCTCCTCCTCCTTCCTTCCTCCTCCTACCTCTCCTTCTCCCTCCTTCCCTCCACCTTCCTACCTCTACTTCTCCCTCCTTTCCTCCTCCTTCCTCCCTCTCCTTCTCCCCTTTCCTCCTTCCTTCTTCCCTCCCTCCTTCCTACCTCTCCTTCTCCCTCCTTCCCTCCTCCTTCCTCCCTCCCCTCCTTCCTACCTCTCTTTCCCTCCATCCCTCCTCCTTCTCCCTCTTCTTCCCTCCTCCTTCCTACCTCTCCTTCCCTCCTCCTTCCTACCTCTCCTTCTCCCTCCTTCCCTCCTCCTTCCTACCTCTCCTTCCCTCCTCCTTCCTCCCTCTCCTTCCCTCCTCCTTCCTACCTCTCCTTCCTACCTCTCATCCTCCTCCTCCCTCCTTCCTCCTCCTTCCTACCTCTCCTTCCCTCCTCCTTCCTACCTCTCCTTCTCCCTCCTTCCCTCCTCCTTCCTACCTCTCCTTCCCTCCTCCTTCCTACCTCCCCTTCTCCCTCCTTCCCTCCTCCTTCCTCCCTCTTCTTCCCTCCTCCTCCTTCCTACCTCTCCTTCTCCCTCCTTCCCTCCACCTTCCTACCTCTACTTCTCCCTCCTTTCCTCCTCCTTCCTCCCTCTCCTTCACCCTCTTTCCCTCCTCCTTCTTCCCTCCTCCTTCCTCCCTCTTCTTCCCTCCTCCTCCTTCCTACCTCTCCTTCTCCCTCCTTCCCTCCACCTTCCTACCTCTACTTCTCCCTCCTTTCCTCCTCCTTCCTCCCTCTCCTTCACCCTCTTTCCCTCCTCCTTCTTCCCTCCTCCTTCCTACCTCTCATTCTCCCTCCTTCCCTCCTCCTTCCTCCCTCTCCTTCCTACCTCTCTTCCCCCTCCGTCCCTCCTCCTTCTCCCTCTTCCTCCCTCCTCCTTCCTACCTCTCCTTCTCCCTACTTCCCTCCTCCTTCCTCCCTCTCCTTCCTACCTCTTCTTCTCCCTCCCTCCTTCCCTCCTCCTTCCTTCCTCTCTCTCCCTCCTTCCCTTCCTCCCTCTCCTTCCTACCTCTTCTTCTCCCTCCCTCCTTCCCTCCTCCTTCCTTCCTCTCTCTCCCTCCTTCCCTTCCTCCCTCTCCCTCCTCCCTCTTCTTCCCTCCTCCTTCCTCCCTCTTCTTCCCTCCTCCTTCCTACCTCTCCTTCTCCCTCCTTCCCTCCTCCTTCCTCCCTCTCCTTCCTACCTCTCTTCCCCCTCCGTCCCTCCTCCTTCTCCCTCTTCTTCCCTCCTCCTTCCTACCTCTCCTTCTCCCTACTTCCCTCCTCCTTCCTCCCTCTCCTTCCTACCTCTTCTTCTCCCTCCCTCCTTCCCTCCTCCTTCCTACCTCTTCTTCTCCCTCCCTCCTTCCCTCCTCCTTCCTCCCTCTCCTTCCTACCTCTCTTCCCCCTCCGTCCCTCCTCCTTCTCCCCTTCCTCTCCCCTCTTCTTCCCTCCTCCTTCCTACCTCTCATTCTCCCTACTTCCCTCCTCCTCCCTCCCTCTCCTTCCTACCTCTTCTTCTCCCTCCCTCCTTCCCTCCTCCTTCCTCCCTCTCCTTCCTACCTCTTCTTCTCCCTCCCTCCTTCCCTCCTCCTTCCTTCCTTCCTCCCTCTCCCTCCTTCCCTTCCTCCCTCTCCCTCCTCCCTCTTCTTCCCTCCTCCTTCCTCCCTCTTCTTCCCTCCTTCCCTTCCTCCCTCTCCCTCCTCCCTCTTCTTCCCTCCTCCTTCCTCCCCCCCTCCATGTCTTTTTGTATTCTCCCTTCCTTCATCATTGCTGTCAGAACCAGAACCTCTGCTCTATGTAAATAAATTAATATGCAATAAAAGCGTGTTTAAAGCACAAAGTGACCTCTCTTCTACTATCACACACACACACACACACACACACACGCACGCACGCACGCACGCACGCACGCACGCACGCACGCACGCACACACACACATACACCTCACTCTACTAATATCATCCAGCACCCCCAACAAATGAACTTGAGACCACCTCAAGGGTATATCGGAATAATGTAGTGTGTGTGCGTGTAAATAATGTGGTCGCTATTATGGAAACAAATTGGGTTGATGTAACAACAGTATCTGAGTATGAGGGGCAGTCAGTAATGTGTTCTAACATGTACCCCCTAGACTTGTGTGTGTTTGCATTTTCTTATTGTCTATGTATCCTGTGGTTGGTTCAAATTGCACTGACAGCAAAATATGGGACTGTCTCACATGAGAGAAGCAAGGATAAGAGGACAGAGAGAGGATAGCTACAGAGAGATCAGAGAGCCCCAACATTTTCATATTCCTTCTGCCAGTCATCTTCTAAAATTGTATTGGAAGTATCGTGGCCTACCTTAGTGACACAGGCCTTAGTGACACAGTCATAGTCTCAAGAGTTCTGCTATTTATTCAATGCAATCTCCAAGGCAGTTTTAATTACAAAGTGTGTTGCCGTCTATTAGCTGTCAGTCAAACTGCTTAAGGTTAGCTTTAATAACGTCTACGGGATTGGTGTCCCTAAAACAGGACAGTTGTTGCTCAATATGTGATGATGTGACTAAAAAATGTTGTATACAGCAGCCAACTTTCCGGGTCATGTCTTATATGGGCAGAAAGCTTCAATTCATGTTAATCTTACTGCACTGTCCAATTTACAGTAGCTATTACAGAAAACAAATATCAATCTGTTATTTGAGGATAATGCACAACAACAAAACACTTTTATCATGGTAACTGGTTTGATACATTCACCTCTGAAGGTAAATAATTGACTTACATTCAGTAATCTTGCTCTGATGTGTCATCCTGAGGGTCCCAGAGGTAAAATGTAGTGTAGTTTTGTTTAAAAACATTTTTTTTTTCAAATGCAGGAACTGGGTTGTACAGTTTGACCCACTGCTGTCCCTGTCTCCACTCTCTGCTGCGCCTCATCAGTAGCATGGAGAGCACCCTCCACGCTATGGCAAATATTTAGAAAAACTAACTAGCTAAATTGTTTCTTACATTTTCAGGACATTTGCAGCCTCCTTGATTCTCTGTGGAACTTCCTGAGTAATGATGGATCATTCCATTCCCCCTGAAATCTTCCTTTAAGATCCCAATCAAACGCAAGTTGGATTAGTTGAGATTTTCTCAGGTGTAGCATGTTTCTTCTGTGCTAACATTGGTCAAAGTTTTCCCAAGTAGCTTAATCAGTGACAAACGCACACAAGAGCCCTGTGAATGTAGGTTGAACATTGTGTGATGTGTATGTGGCATTGTGGGGTATGATGCTAAACACCTTGGCAAGCTCCTTGTATTTTCAGAGAGTGTATTCCATCGTAAACAGAAAAAGTCCACTGTCCCCCTCCCCTGTTGACTCTATTGCGTCCAACGTCACCATGAGTGGTTGCTGGTTTAAGACAAGGAACTCAATATTGTCCAAAATTGCAGACAAATACAGTTCAAGTCGGAAGTTTACATACACTTAGGTTGGAGTCAATAAAACTAATTTATCAACCACTCCACACATTTCTTGTTAACAAACTATAGTTTTGCCAAGTTGGTTAGGACATCTACTTTCACATTTTTCCAACAATTGTTTACAGACAGATTATTTCACTTAAAATTCACAGTATCACAATTCCAGTGGGTCAGAAGTTTACATACACTAAGTTGACTGTGCCTTTAAACAGCTTGGAAAAATCCTGAAATTTATGTCATGGCTTTAGAAGCTTCTGATAGGCTAATTGACATAATTTGAGTCAATTGGAGGTGGACCTGTGGATGTATTTCAAGGCCTACCTTCAAACTCAGTGCCTCTTTGCTTGACATCATGGGAAAATCAAATAAATCATCCAAGACCTCAGTAAATCCTTGGGAGCAAGTTCCAAATGCCTAAAGGTATGACGTCCATCTGCACAAACAATAGTGCCACGCAGCCGTCAAATCGCTCAGGAAGGAGACGCCTTCTGTAACCTAGAGATGAACGTACTTTGGTGTGAAAAGTGCAAATCAATCCCAGAACAACAGCAAAGGACCATGTGAAGATGCTGGAGGAAACAGGTACAAAAGTATCTATATCCACAGTAAAATTAGTCCTATATCGACATAACCTGATTTGCCGCTCAGCAAGGAAGAAGCCACTGCTCCAAAACCGCCATAAAAAAGCCCAACTACGGTTTGCAACTGCACATGGGGACATAGATCGTACTTTTTTGAGAAATGTCCTCTGGGCTGATGAAACAAAAATAGAACTGTTTGGCCATAATGACCATCGTTATGTTTGGAGGATAAAGGGGGATGCTTGCAAGTTGAAGAACACCATCCCAACCGTGAAGCACGGGGGTGGCAGCATTATGTTGTGGGTGTGCTTTGCTGCAGGAGGGACAGGTGCACTTCATTAAATAGATGGCATCATGAGGTAGGAAAAGTATGCGGATATATTGAAGCAACACCTCAAGACATCAGTCAGGAAGTTAAAGTCGCAAATGTGTCTTCCAAATGGACAATGACCTCAAGCATACTTCCAAAGTTGTGGCAAAATGGCTTAAGGACAACAAAGTCAAGGTATTGGAGTGGCCATCACAAAGCCCTGACCTCAAACCCATAGAAAATGTGTGGGCAGAACTGAAAAAGTGTGTGCGGGCAAGGATGCCTACACACCTGACTCAGTTACATCAGCTTTGTCAAGAGGAATGGGCCAAAATTCACCCAACTTATTGTGGGAAGCTTGGGGAAGGACAATGACCTCAAGCATACTTCCAAAGTTGTAGCAAAATGGTTTAAGGACAACAAAGTCAAGGTATTGGAGTGGCCATCACAAAGCCACTGCGGACACATACAGTTGAAGTCGGATGTTTACATACACTTAGGTTGGAGTCAATAAAACTTGTTTTTCAACCACTTTCTAAAAGAGTTTCTAAAAAAATAAAAGCTGAAATAATACATTCTCTCTGCTATTATTCTATCATTTCACATTCTTAAAATAAAGTGGTGATCCTATCTGGCCTAAAACGGGGATTTTTTTACTAGGATTAACTTCTCTATGGTAGGGGGCAGCGTTGGGAATTTTGGATGAAAAGCGTGCCCAAATTAAACTGCCTGCTACTCAGCAATAAAAGATAGAATATGCATATAATTAGTAGATTAGGATAGAACACACTCTGAAGGTTCTAAAACTGTTTGAAATATGTCTGTGTGTATAACAGAACTCATATGGCAGGCAGAAACCTGAGAAAAAATCCAACCAGGAAGTGGGAAATCTGAGGTTTGGAGTTTTTAAACTCTTGGCCTATCGAATACACAGTGTCTATGGGGTCCTATTGCACTTCCTAAGGCTTCTACTAGATGTCAACAATCTTTAGAACCTTGTTTTATGCTTCTACTGTGAAGTGGGGGCGAATGAGAGGGGAATGAGTGAGGGCTCTGCCAGAGAGCCACGAGCTCAGTTTCACGCGTTCACGTGATAGTTAGCTTGCGTTCCATTGCAATTCTACAGACAAAGGAATTCTCCGGTTGGAACATTATTGAAGATTTATGTTAAAAACATCCTAAGGATTGACTCTATACTTCTACGGACTGTAACGGAACTTTTTGACTTTTCGTCTGCTGCTAGTGACTGCGCGTCATGAGTTTGGATTGTGTACTGAACGCGCTAACAAAAGGAGGTATTTGGACATAAATGATGGACATTATCGAACTAAACAAACATTTATTGTGGAACTGGGATTCCTGGGAGTGCATTCTGATGAAGATCATCAAAGGTAAGTGAATATTTATAATGCTATTTCTGACTTCTGTTGACTACACAACATGGCGGATATCTGTTTGGGTTGTTTTGTTCTCTGAGCGCCGTACTCAGATTATTGCATGGTGTGGATTTTCCGTAAAGTTATTTTGAAATCTGACACAGCGGTTGCATTAAGGAGAAGTGGATCTAAAATTCCATGCATAACACTTGTTTCTTTTAGCAATATTTATTATGAGTATTACTGTAAATTGACGTAGCTTTCTGCAAAATCACCAGATGTTTTGGAACTACTGAACATAACTCGCCAATGTAAACTCAGATTTTTGGATATAAATATGAACTTTACCGAACAAAACATACATGTATTGTGTAACATGAAGTCCTATAAGTGTCATCTGATGAAGATCATCAAAGGTTAGTGATTCATTTTATCTCTATTTCTGCTTTTTGTGACTCCTCTCTTTGGCTGGAAAAATGGCTGTGTTTTTCTGCGACTTGGCTCTGACCTAACATAATCATTTGGTTTGCTTTCGTCATAAAGCCTTTTTGAAATCGGACACTGTGGCTGGATTTACAACAAGTTTATTTTTAAAATAGTGTAAAATACATGTATGTTTGAGGAATTTTAATTATGGTATTTCTGTTGTTTTGAATTTGAACTGCGCCCTGCAGTTTCACTGGCTGTTGACGAGGTGGGACGCTACTGTCCCACGTACCCTAGAGAGGTTAAATGTCAGGAATGTTGAAAAACTGAGTTTAAATGTGTTTGACTAAGGTGTATGTAAACTTCCGACTTCAACTGTAACTTTCGACATGGGAAAGAAAATGCTGCATCTGCAGTAACTGAGTATACCAGCCACTCTCTTCCTATGAACTAGTAGCAATTAAATTAGCGTTTTTTGGTCAGAAAACCTGCAACTAGGGTAGAATCCTAGGCTAACCTGGGCTGGCTACTCTGTTCCTAGATCATCAGGAACAGTCAAAGGTGGAGGGAGCCATGGAGCCATTATCCTGGCTCGCTTATGGGCGTGCTGGCAGCATATGCCAGAATATAGCAGCAGTTTTATTGTGCATCAAGAATTCAGCATAACACGTTTGTATGAAGGTCTGGTTATTAAATGGTTAAATAGTTTAATCCATTCTCCATTTCATGAAATGTATTCACAGGTAAATAGTAAATGCTTTGGTGACAAACAAACTTAGCTTCCCTGCTTCCAATCGTCCACATGGCTGGGAGAACGTATTCAAGGAAGGAAATACATTTTTAAAATTGAAAAAATTGTTTTATTATTAGCTAACTAGTTCAGTGCAGGCTTACTCAAGTGAGCTGCTAACATAGCTAGCTAGCTTTCTAGCCGACTTGACATACTGTATAGCTAGCTAGCTAATTGAATTAAATATCACCAGTAACTTCATATTTACAAACATTCTTGATGTATTTATCATTGTAAAATACAATTTCCAAATGCAATTGTGTGTCACTAGCTAACAGCCATGGAAGATGGTGAATGGATAGCAGCTCCAACTGTCAAACAAGAGAGAGAGTAGTCTTATTTTGGATAGAACAGGTACGGTTGTGTAGTTCCAGTCCCTAGAAAGAAGTGAGGACAGAGATAACAGTAACATAATATTCAGTGCGGTCTAATTTGATTACAATGAAGTCTGTTTCGTGTGATGTTTTCTATCCTGAGATACAGAGAGCTGTGAAAGCCTATTTGCAGAAGAAGAGGTTTCAATGAAGAGCAGTGATTCTCAGTCCTGGTCCTGGGGACTCAAAGAGGTGCACATATATGTTTTTGCCTTGGCACTACACAGCTGATTGAAATTATCAACTCATCATCATGCTTCAAGTAGTATTTATGTATTCATTTTTAATGCTATCCTTGATATTATCCTGCTATTGTTACATGCTACACATGCACATGTGTGTGCACATGCAACTATCTAGCCAAAGTTATTATGATTTGTTATAAGAGCAGTGGAGGCTGTTGAGCGGAGAACGGTTCAAAATAATGTCTGGAATGGAGTCAATGGAATGGTATCAAACACATCAACGATGTGGTTTCCATGTGATTGATACCGTTCCATTGACTCCTTTCAGCCATTATAATGAGCCGTCCTCCTCTCAGCAGCCTCCACTGTATAAGAGATATTATGCTTTAGTAATCCACAACAACCTGGTGATGTAACATTCCAATAATGACATTATCTTCCATATTCCTACATATACCTTGCAACTGGAAATTCCTTCACAACGATTGCCTACAGTTCCTGTGTATGGCACCCCACGGTTGAGTGACCAGGGCCATCTGGGACTGCCTGGTGGGGGAATTCAGGAGTGTGTGAAGGCTACCTGTGGCCTGCATAACTTAATGACGATGGACACGAGGACCAGGAGGGGAGCTGCAGCTCTACGCCGTGTGCCAGAGGAGAGGTCTTCTGTTCAGCAGGATATTGCAAGGATGGAGGCCAACAATGCAGAAATGGAGGCAATCCATGTGTGGGAGATCTTCACCTCCTACTTATTCAGAGAGGGTGCTGTTCCCTGGCAACACCATAGACTAGACTATGCACAACCAACAGCCAACCACATTGCAATAATATTATTCTTCCATTTACATAGCTATGTCAACTGCAGTTATTCTTTTCTCAGTTTCTCTCCCGTTGAGTTCTACTTCTCCGGTGAGGGTGCTGTTCAGGTAAGGGGGATGTCTGTACAAAAACAAAGCTCTCTTTCACCCATACTCTCACCCATATTGAAAACATGTAGAACATTTAGACAACCTATAATACACTCCTACATACTTGTGTATTAATCTGATTGATGTTTTGTGTTGTGCAGTAAGCAGGTTCAGGTGTATAACTGAGGATCCTTCCATCTTCAATGAACAGGCAATAGGACCAAACATGGAGAATAGTAAGACCCTCCATTATCTATATTTATGTAAGTACACTGTATTGTCTGTCGTCGTGTGTCTATGCATGTTTTTAAGTATAAATTACTCTGCAGCCACTCAGTGTGGACACCAGGTGAGGCCACAAACACAGATTTCTGTTGAACACTGTCTCTTTAACCTCTCTAGAGTATGTGGGACGCTAGCGTCCCATCTGGCCAACATCCAGTGAGATTGCAAAGCGCCAAATTCAAATACAGAAATACTCATTATAAAAATTCAGAATACAAAACATATTTGACATAGGTTTAAAGATGAACTTCTTGTGAATCCAACCACGGTGTCAGATTAAAAAATGCTTTATGGCGAAAGCATAACTTACGATTATTTGAGAACATAGCCCAGTTGACAAATTATTACAAACAGTAACCAGCCAAGCAGAGAAGCGTTACAAAACTCAGAAAAAGAGAGAAAATGAATCGCTTACCTTTGATGATCTTCATATGTTTGCACTCAGAAGACATTCATTTACTCAATAAATGTTCCTTTTGTTCGATAAAGTCTCTTTATATCCAAAAACCTCAGTTTTGTTTGCACGTTTTCTTCAGTAATCCACAGGCTCAAACGCAGTCAAAACAGGCAGACAAAAAAAATCCAAATTGTATCTGTTAAGTTCATAGAAACATGTCAAACAATGTTTTATATATGTTTTTAGCCTAAATGATCTATAATATTTCAACCGGACAATAACGTTGTCAATATAAAAGGTAAACAAGAAATGCACTCTCTCGGGATTGCGCATGAAAAAGCTCTGTGACACGTCAGGGTCCACTCATTCAGACTGGTCTTACTCCCTCATTTATAAGAATACAAGCCTGAAACTATTTCTGAAGACTGTTGACATCTAGTGGAATGCATGGGAACTGCAAATTGAGTCCTAGGTCAATGGATACTATTATGGCATTGAGTAGAAAACTACAACCCCCCCAAAAAACACTTCCTGAATGGATTTTTCCCAGGTTTTCGCCTGCCAAATAATTTATTTTATACTCACAGACACTATTTTAACAGTTTTGGAAACTTTAGAGTGTTTCTATCCAAATCTACCAGTTATATGCATATCATATCTTCTGGGCCTGAGTAGCAGGCCGTTTAATTTGGGCATGCTTTTCATCCAAAATTCCGAATGCTGCCCCCTACCATAGAGAAGTTAACTAAATTATTTTCACAATAACAGTCTCTATCCTTCACTTCACCCCTCACACGCCTTCTCCCTATGTCCTCTAGGTTATATCAGCTGTGTCGGTGAACCCCTCCCGCTTCTGAACCTCCTGACACAGAGGGCACAGCATGATCAGAGGTGATAGGTCACTTGGTTGGGTCAACAGGAAGTATTAAAGAGGTGCTTTACATTGAAATAAAGCTAGAAATGTCGTAGTCCCAGAGATTATGATCCAAGGTCAGTTTTGCATTTCACCTCCTGATGATTATGATGACTGACAGTGCTAAAATAAAAAAACACAATGCTTAATCATTCTCTCTCTCTATCTGTCTATCATCTGCAGGTATGTTTTGATGTGAGAGAGGATGCCAAACCGCAGTCCCGTCATCGCCACCTCACTTGCTCTATGCTAACCCTCGGGCCAACTGGGGGCCGAAAGCTGGTTAGGAGACACCACTAGAGACACAATTATGTAATTGTGTTGACCTCAGAGTTTGAAGTTTAGTAGCACTGTAATTCATTAATCATATGCTGTATTCCCTACTCCGCTGTTCTTATTGCTTTCCCTTTCTGTCTTTGACACTCTTTCTCACACCTCTCTCCCCACCTCCTTTTTCATCCTCTGTTTTCATAATGCACACCACCATATGTGCATTGAAGTACAGATTGAACTTGTATTGATAATATAATATTACAATTATAATATGTATAATGCATGTATTGTGTACTTATAACACTTGGATGATGAACTTATTTCAATAAAGCTTTTCTCATTCTCTACTGGAATTGGTTCAGTCCAGATCAGTGCAGATGAAGTAAATGTAGATATGGAGATGAACCTGTTTTAGAGTATTTACATTATATTTGCATAGGAAGTGTAGTATACTGCTTTTTAAATTCTGGTTATGTATATACTGTATGAATAAAAAATCTGCCTTTAACTAGTTAAATGATGTTTCTAGTCTATTGCATAGTAACCATTGCTGTCCCAGGACAAAGATTGGTAAACACTGTTGACGTGTACAATGTTATTAATACATACATGCAGACGCAGCATCATTCA